>NW_028137441.1:197500-372500 GCF_965140915.1 Aythya marila | reverse complement strand
CCTAGAAAATGAGGAGGAGGAGGATGTGTTGGAGGAAGTGATGGTGGAGGAGGAGGCCCCAAATAAAATATATGAAAATATTTTAATTTGAAAAATGGATGGATTTGGACCCCAAAGCGAGCTCCTTTCTCTCGGAAGCATCACGTCCTCCTGTCTTTCTTGTATTTGGCTATGACTTTAGGAATCCCTGCAATCCCTGCAGCTGTGTCCCCTGCCAGCTTCTTGTGTGCCCCAAGCATCCTCGCTTGCAGGGCAGTAGAAGATGCAGAAAAGGCCTTGCCTTAGTGGAAGCACTGCCCTGCAGGAGCTCCAACAACCCTCTCAGCAGCACGCTGTAGCCCCCAAATGCCCCCGAAATGGCACATTTCAGCTACTGGGAAGGAAACGAGCTCGCTCAAGGTGAGCTACCCGCTCAAGGCCCAGGTGTCTGTGAGGCGGTGTTGGCAAGGAGTCCTGTTGTGTGAGTCTGTTCTTTGTGGGTGCTCCGTCCCCACAAGGCTTGCTTTTCAAGGCCCAGGAGAGTCTTGTGGGCACTGGCCTGGGGTCCCAGGCTGAGCCAGCTGCTGGCTGGCAATCAGGGAGGCTCGCTCGTCTTGGCTTGGGTTTGCGTGGCCAGGCTGTGGGAGCGGGGGGCTGCAGGGGTGTCCTCTGTGAGGAGAATGCAGCAGCTGCCCCATGGGAGCTCAGGGCCGCTGCCAGGAGGCTCCTTCCAGGAGGGACCCACCCGCTGCTGCCCAGAACGCAGAGCAAAAGGATGATGTTTGCGCCTGGGGGAGAGCCCATCTAAGAAAGGGAACAAAAGCTGCTGCCCAGCAGCGTGTGGCTCAGGGAGGAGTGAGAAAGCTCTGTGCAGCCCCCAAGGTCCGTGCAGCAGGAGGCAGGAGGTGCTCCAGGCTCCCAGCAGCAGTTCCCCTGCGGCCTGTGCAGGGAGAGGCCCCTGGTGGAGCAGGCTGTCCCCCTGCAGCCCATGGGTCCCCCGTGGAGCAGATCTCCACGCTGCAGCCCCCCTGTGGCTGGAGGAGCCCCCGGTGGAGCAGGTGGCTGTGGCCTGGAGGAGGCCGCGGCCTGTGGAGAGCCCCCGGTGGAGCAGGCCCCGGGCTGGACTGGAACAGGCTGTGCTGAGCCTGCTTTGCCCGTGACGCTCCTTGTGGAGTGATCTCCCTGTCCTTCTGGCAGCCCTTGAGCCCTTGCCAGCCTCTTTTCTCCCCTTGGCGTTGGAGGAGGGGCAGGGAGAGAGCGCTTGTGCTGGAGCTCAGCTGCCCAGCTGAGGAAAACCACCACGGCTCTGTCTTGCCGCTGCTGCAGCACGCTGGTAGCAGCCAGCACCGTCTGTTCTTCGAGCCTCAGCAAGCCCACAGCATCTTCCCAGAAGGGATCCCTTTCCTTCACGCCTCCAGAGGCTGAGGGCTTGTGCCCCGTTTGCAAGCGCTTTCTCAGTGCCCCCTTCCCCAGAGAAGGATCCCAGCTGCTTGGCTTCCCTGCCCTCTGCTGCCAGGCTCCCGCAGCTGCTATCCCAGCAGCGCAGCAGCCAGCTGACAATGTGCTCACCTGGAGGACAGCTGCAATCTTGTCCCATGGCTCGCAGCTCGCCCAGGGATGGGGATCACCTGCTTCCTGCTGCTTTTCTATCTAATCTCCTTTCCAACAGCCTCCTGTGCCCTGGGATGGCCCTACCTTGGGGTAGGCTGCCTCGCCTTCCTCTTGCTCCTTCCTCTTCTTGGGAGGACTTTCTGCCCTTCCGAAACGAGATGACTTCTGCATGCATTCCTTCCCCTTGTGTGTATTGGCGCCTGAGACAGCAATGGGGTCGTCCCCGGAGCCAGCTCTCAGGGCCTGTGCCAGGCTTGGAGGGGCTGCAGGGAACATGCCAGGGGCTGGAGGTGCTGCAGGGAACATGCCAGGGGCTGGAGGGGCTGCAGGGGACATGCCAGGGGCTCGAGGGGCCGCAGGGTGTGTGACAAGGCTTTGAGGGGCCTCAGGTCCTTCCGCAGTGGTTGAAGTCGATGCAGGGAACATCAGAGTTGTTGGAGGGGCTGCAGGTAAAATGCCAGGGCTTGCAGCAGCTGCAGGCTGCGTCACAGCTTTGCATCAGGTCAAGACGCATTTTCCTAGAACCATACATTTCCTCCTGAAGGGGCTGAAGAGCATGGAATGGTCTTCAAAATGCATAGAGCAGACCCCAGCAAATGTAGAGCTGCTGCTAGCAAGTAGGTAACTTTATTGTTCCTGTTGTTAATTTTGTTTCACAACAACAGATGCAAATATGTATCTTGAATGAGGGCAAAGGTGACCTTGGATCTGAAGCACACAGGCGTTCGCTAGTGTCCCCCCATCCGGAGTGAATCCAGAATGACTCGGAAGGAAAAATAAAGTCCAAACCAGTGCGTTGTGATAAAGAGAGTTTAATAGGGTAGAAAAGGAATAAAAACCAACAAAATAATAAATAATGATACTTACAGTTTATAAGATATTAATATATAAAAATATTTAATGCTATTAAATACTTATAATTTTATAATAATAAAACAATGCCATACTGTACAACACAGTCAATAAAGTGGATTTAATTAAATAAATAAGAAAACCAATAAATTAAATGAAAATTTAAAAATTTAAATTTAATACAAATAAAACCCATTTGTCCCATTCCAATGAATTGCTATCCCCATCATCACTTCCCATCCCACTGATCATTTGCTGTCCCCAAAACCTCCCAGTTCTTATCCCCTTGGCATGCCAGTGCAAGAAGAAGTGCTCTGCAGGCAGAGGCCTTGCTGAGTGACCACCTAAGGAGAGGAATTTAATCCAGAAGGCAGGAAAGAAGAGCAATGCCCCGAAAGAAGAAGCAAGTCTTGTCTCTCAGCCCTTTGGTGTCCCAAGCAGCAGTTGCCATGGCCAAGCTTTCCCAGCCCAGCTGCTGCCAGCATCTCCCCAGCTTGCCATTGCCACCTTCCTGGGTGAGGCGCGCGCGCATTTGCCATTGGCGCTGTTGCCATCCCTGTGAGTGGCAAGCCCATCCCCTAGCTCCAGCACGAGAGAGGGGAGAGGGCAAGCGAGAGGGGCAAGGGCTGAGGAGCGTGGCTGAAGCTGGAGCAGGTGCCTGCAGAGGTCTCTGTGCCTGCCTGGGTGCTGCGGGGGCCGTCGAGGAGAAGCCCGAGGTCGGTCACGGGTAGCTGGAGCCTGGCACTGTCGGCGGGGCGCTGGGCATGCTGCTGGGGCTGCTGGAGGTGGGCTGCGGCTGCACACAGGCCAGCTGGCACGCTGGCCCCAGCGCCTTGGCCCTGGCCCCCAGCGGCTGCAAAGTCTCGCTGGGGGTCTTTGTCCCCGGCTGCTGGCGCTGCAGCATCCTGGCCCCGCTGGCCTGGGGACAGAGCCTGTCCTGGGGCCGCACGGCACGGGGCTCCCCACTCGGAGTCTCCGGCAGCAGCCGCGCTCTGCGGGGAGGTGGCGCCGCTGCTCCTTGCCCCCCTGCAGCCCCCGGGCTTCGCGCTCTCTTGCTGGGTGCCGTGGTGCTGTTGATCGCCAGCTGCTGCCCGCTGCTGCCTGCTTCCCTGCTGCTGCCAGCCACCGTGCTGCTGCCACCCGTCTTCCCCTGGCACGGTCTCTTGCGGCCTTGGCCAGCCTGGCCCAGCAGCGTCTTCCTCTCCTTGCCGGGGGGGTTCTCTGTCGTCGGCCTCCTGTGCTGGCAGCTCTGCGCTGTCCCGGGGGTGCTGCTGGGCGCAGGGCGCTTGGCCCCCCGCTTGGTGCCGGTGGACGCAGGGGCAGGCGGGGGGCTCTTGAGGGGACCCAGGGGGCGTTTGGGCAGGGGTCTCCTATGGTCAGTGCGGCCCTTGGGGTTGGGGCGTTTCTTGGGGGAACTCGGGGGGGATTTGGGCTGGGGTCTACTAAGGGCACTGGGGACCTTGGGGTTGGGGCGGGTCTTGAGGGAACGCTGGGGGGGTTGGGGCAGGGGTCTACTAAGGGCACTGAGGAGCTGGGTGTCAGGGAGGCTCCTGGGGGGACTCAGGGGTGGACTGGGTACGGGGCTCCTAAGCGCACTGGGCAGGGGACTGGCTGCAGGGCTGAGCGGGGGGCTCACTGCTGGCACGACGGGGGACTGCAGCGACAGCCCACCCTCAAGCTTCTCGGGGCGCAGCCCAGGGGTTGAGGGGACCTCACCGAGGGCTCCTGTGGCTTCCAGTCCCTGCGTGCTCGGCTCCTCGATGTCCTCGCAGAGGTCGGGCAGCTGCGAGAGGAAGCGGCTGAGGGCAGGACTGCTGGGCAAATCGGGGAAGGCGTCCTGGGGCTCCACGGCATCGAGCCAGCTGAGCAGCTCCTCCATGCCGGGGATGGGGATGTCCAGGTCGGCCAGGAGCTCGTCCTGCATGTGCTGCAGCTGCTGGCTGTCCCCTGCCAGCTCTGGAAAGGCCTCGGCAAAGGCATCAGGGCCCAGCTCGGGCAGCTGCGGGGGCTCCTCAGGCACCTGCGGGGCTGTCGCCGCTGAGGACGAAGCAAGAAAATCCCCCAAGACGGGCGATGTCAGCTTTCCCATGGCCCCTGGGTGTGGGGCGCCCAGCGGCCGGCTGTGCCAGCCCCAAACTCACCGTCAGGCGTCGCCGTCTGGGTGCTGGCGGTCCTTGGAGCCTGGGCAGGCTTGGGGGCAGTGGGGCCGGGCAGCGGGGGCCCCTGGTCCTCGCTGAGCCCCACGGCGTGCAAGCAGGGCTCCGGCAGCTGCCCCCGGCTGCTGCTCAGGGTGCGGGGCGTGGGGAGCGCCTGCCCCCGCAGCGGAGGCCCCGGGACGAGGGGTGGCGGGGGGTTGCGCTGGGCGGGGGCCTGCAACAGGCAGGTGCCTGCGGGGTGCAGGAGCTCCCCATGGAGCACGGCCCTGGGCCCCAGCCCCAGCGCATGGTGGGGTACCAGTGTCCCCGTCACCATGGGCTGTCCCCACTGATGGACGGGGGCACAGGGAGGAGCGGTGTGGGGGAGCTGCCCCCCGGCGGGGAGCTGCACCAGCTGCAGCTGGTGCCCCATGGTTGGGAGCTGCACCAGCTGCAGGTTTTGCCCCACAGCGGGGAGCTGCACCAGCTGCAGCTGGTGCCCCACGGCGGGGAGCTGCCCCACAGCAGGGAGCTGCCCCCCGGCGGGGAGCTGCCCAAGCTGCAGGTGGTGCCCCTGGGCTGGGAGGTGCCCCCCAGGTGGCAGCTGCACCCCGGCGGGGAGCTGCAGCACCTGCCCCTGGACCCCCGGCACCACGTGCCAGACGGTGGCCTGGGGCAGCGCGGAGGGGAGGGTGGGTACCTGCGGGGGCTGCAAGGGCAGCGCCGTCGCTCCGGGGAGGGAGGGCAGCAGCCAGGCAGCCACCGTTGGCGGCACGGCTGGGACGACGAAGGGGGAGTTTTGCGTCTGCGCAAGCCGCGGAAGCCGTCTGGGGAAACCCTCTGTGGGAAAAAGGGCGCTGGGCTGAGCTCTGGGGCGCTGGGCTCGCCAGCAGGGCCGCAGCCCCGGGAGGAGCGGGAGCCGGCTGCTGGACCTGCCATGGTGGCTGGAGAGTGGGGCGGTTGCTTGGGGAACCCGGGCAACGGGGGTTCCGTCCCAACGGCTCACCAGCCCCTCGCCGACATCTTGGGGAGGACTGCAGGCTTTGGACCCAAGCAGGCTGCCCAGCGCAAGACTTGGCCATGTTCATTAGAACATTACTAGCCTCTAAGCCTCATGGCATCACCTTCCATCTTGACTGCTGAACCTCCTTGCTCCCTACTATCTTCTTTGCCAAGATACAGCTGTCCACATTTACTTTTCCTACTTGGCTGGACTGAATTTAAGAAGGGAGCTTGCAACTCTTCCTCTTGTTTGCCACTTCATCATCAAACCAAATGAAAACCATTTGCCTTTAACCTCTTTATTTCAGGCCTTCTTTCCTAGTGGCCATTCAAAACTGGGAAAAAATTAGTCTACCAAGTGGGTTTTTTTTTTGATTTGATAATAAATCTGCAGACTGTTAAGTCATCAAGCACTTCAAGACTGTTTGAAATAATCTCGAGATTAATATAAAAGGAATTCCTCACACACGCTGCAGCCGCTTACCTTTAGTATAGTCGTTGGATGCGATGGAGCAGTATTTCTTGCTTTCGCCTGCACTGGAAGTCTTCCCTTCCTTGTAAGGTTGTTTACTGCTCTCACTTCTGCATTACTGACATGAAGAGCCATCTGGAGGATGGCATTCTTCCTTCTTCTCCCGCGTTATCTTCTGGAAACGAGGATCTAAGTGTTCCAAGGAGCCTTTCGCTTTCCTGGTGTTTCTCCTTTTTCTTCTTTTTCTTCTCCTTTTTCTTCTTTTTCTTACGCTTGCGATTGGCATTGTCAAAGCGGAGCGCACAGAAACACAAATCATGAAGTCTGAAAGAAACATGCAAGTTAAAAAGGGAAAAAAAGATGTGGCACTTGTTGCCTATATGAAACCTGATTTATTTTACCACAGGTGATGATTTGCAGCATGTCAGCTATTTTGTGGTGCTTTGTGCACACGCAACTTACTTTAGATGCAGCAAACTTAAGCCGTCAGATTGAAGGACCATAGGTCCTGGTTTGTACACAGATCATTAACAACGGCTAGCTCTGGAATACGTGCAAGCAGAAAAAATCTTTTAACCTAATCTGGAATGGTGTACGGATGTGATTCGAACTATGTGGTCCAAAGCTAGTGCTCTGACACAATTCAGCAAGAGCTTTCCTGTCTTCACTGATCAACCTAACAACATGATCCCCAGCCAGCTGGTGCTATCTAAAGAACTTAGAAACCACCAGGAAAAAAAAAAAAAAAAAAAAAAAAAAAAAAAAGGAAGACATGAGAAGCACCCAGAAAAGAATTAGGATAAAAAATGCGGAGTATGCTGGAATCCTTGCTTACTTGGAATCCTTCTCTCCATCTTTATCCTTAGACTTCTTTTTCTTCCAGAACTTGTGATATTTTTGCATTTTTTTCACCACCTACAAGCTCCTTTTCTATCTTTCTGTCTTTCCTTTCTATTTCACTTTCACTACCTTCTGCACGGGTATATTTTCTTTTTCTGTTTCCTTCTGTTTCAGTTTTCTGGCGACAGTTCTCCAAATGAGCTGACACAGGTGGAAGCGCATGTCTTTCACGAGAATGTCTTCTGGAATGTTGCTGAGGTACCGAGCAACGATGCAAGTCTGCTCGGGGTGTGCCAAAGCGACGTACATCTTCCTCTCTCAAGAGGGAACCGTGAGGCCATCCGCTTTTGTAATGATAATGCTTATGTGACCTGCTGTAGTAAGTTGCAGTCGATCTGTCAAAGGCTGAATCGCCGTGAGAGAACTTTCTCTCTCTACTGTCTCCTGTCGCATGAGGTGAATAGTAATCCTTGTAATAGCCACATCTTTCCCATCTCCGTGCTTCGTCTCGATAGTATCTTTCTCTGCTCCAACTTCTTTCCCCTTTGGATCGGTAGTACCTATTGCTACCTTGTTCTGATCTTCCTCCGCTGCCAGATCTGTACTTTGAATATTTGACTGCTCTTCTGCCATTCTCAGGGCTGTTTCTTTCACGAGGGAAAGATCTGTACCTGCTTCCCTCCCAGTACTCCTGCTTGTGACTCTTTTGCTCAACAAATTCCACGCTCTGAGAACACCTCCTCTTGCTGGAAGGACCTGCTTTTTGACTCTCCTTCTCTTCACTAGGAGCATGTTCCCTCTTGCTTCGGTAATGCTCTTTCTCAGTGGTTTTAGTCTTGTCCTTTGTATCTTGGTGTCTATCTGCAATACCTACGGAAGAAAGATTGTTAGAGCTACATTCAGTGTCAGACTCGAGAGAGGAAGTTTGCCGCAATTTCTCACCAGGCTCACAAGACTCTTTGCCGTACAAAACATTTTCTTTTGAAATGAGGTCACGTTCTTTTGATCTTCTTGCTTTCTCCTTGTCTCCACGGTCATCACATTGGTACTGGGCGAGGTATTCATCATTCCCAGGAGATTTCGGAGGTTCCGCAACACTGCATAAAATAAAAACCCATTTCTCACTTCTGCTGAAGGACGTGAATATTAAGAGTAAAACCTTCCAAAGGCAAACAAACAAACAAAAACCTCCGGACTACAGGAACGCTCGCAAAGATATGCCATTTAGAAACCTCTCCTGTGATTAGGACACCTTCTTCAGCTCCCAGAGAAAGTGCTTTTTCCCCTCTTGCTTCTGAAGCCATTGCACTAAAAAAGCAAACGCATCTGTCTCCTTCCACCTGCTGCTCCGAGAAAAAAGGCATAGGGGCGAGCGGGGAACAGCCAGTGTTTCTCCAGACAGTGGAGAAAAATGGAAAAACATTCTATAAAGGAACACAAGTTCTCCTTGAGGCACCAACCTGCATCAGAGTGATATGCTCAGTGCTGATCATTAGTTCTGTTCGTGACACTGGACACACAGTATGGAATTGTACTAATTTAAATCCTTCCATTAAATACTATTAGTAGACAGATAAAACTGTAACGAACTTCCATAAAGTCTTGTCTTAATCAGACTGTGCTCATTTTACCTCATTTCCTCTGACAAGCTGTTCAGCTGGCTGGCTCTGAAGGACTCCGTGATGACTTCTCGATTGACTGAAGGCATAGCTCCAGGCATCTGCAATTAAAACGCACAAGTCAGCAGACAAAAAAATACTATTTGTAGTAGTACTGAGGACTAGTCTTGTCAGAATGTCTCCATTAAATGGTAAGCAAGACCGCTGTGAGTTGTATGCATTATCTACACTTCAAAGATAACCCCAACTCACCCCCCAAAATCTACTTTATGAAACTTAGGAATTTTTATCTCAGCTGAGCTTAAGTTGACAAGTTCTAATGTAAGCTCAGGTCTGCAAATTCTAAGGGGATAATACCACAAAGCCTTACGATCACATGTGTGCTGTGTTTTCTCAGTATTTCACCTGAATTAGGAACACAATAAACACTCCCGAATACATCGTAGGTGAGAAATTCTCGATGGAGCAAATCTATGTTTCAAGCGATCCATTTGTTTTAGAAAAGAACATCTCAGAAGGTTTAACAGGTTCAACTCGGCAAGTGGAATCATCAAGTTTCAGTCCGTTTTCTTTAGATTCAGTAACTAACCTAATAGCACCATTTAGTGAATCTGTTTTTGGCAGCTCATGCTGGGATCTTCCTTTGTCAGCATTCTGACAGGAAGAATTGGAATGCTGCAATGTACGGACTACCTTTCCAACCAAAATTCCATTAGAGGACATTGCATTGCAATTCCTTTGAAATAAGCCCTTTGACTCCTCCTCAGATTTTCCTGAAGATTCTGCACCATAAGGGACTGTGTTATCAGAGCTGAGTTTAGGATTTTCATTCACTGTTGGCTCCACAAAAATTTCATCAGAAACTTTTTTGTTTGTTTGCATTTGCTTCATTTGCATTACCGAATTTGTAATTGTGGATGAAGGAACAGCCTGGTAGAGATCTTCATCCTCCACAGCACTGCTAAGACAGTCAGGCTGTGACACAGTCTGACGAGCAGGCAATTTATTGTGAATACTGATGGTGATCTTCTGTTTTCTTGACGTATCAGTCATTGAAGGCCTGGTAATTGCCTGGTTTTGAACACAGGCCATTGGTGGTGCTGAAGATGGCCTTTTTAGGGTGACACCAGTGGTCTTTGTGTCCTCTTTTATGGATCCATTTCCATTTAAACGGCTTGAATTCTGTATTTAAAAAGAAGAAATTGCAAGATGGATTAACGCAAACACTGCATGTAACATTTTGAAACACAAAACTCTCCTACTGAGTGTTTCTACAAATGGTCTTAACACCTAAAAAGAAAAACACACTGCCCTTTAAGGATAAATGCAAGTCCAATAAGCGTATTCAATTCCTGCTTTTGGTTTACTGCAGATTGGTATCAAATTAACATCATCTTTGAAAAACAGCCAAGCAACTTAACATTACCTGCTGCTATTCCCAAATATATTTATTTTCCCCTTTAAACATACCCTGAAAAGCCTGAAGTAATCGTTCTGGTGCTCAGGAATAAGACATTTAGTTTTCCCTGTCTTAGCTAAAGTGACGAGGATAGGAAAAACAAGTCCTCTTTTAAATGATTTGAGGATTAGTACACTCTGCTTAAATTGTCAAAGAGCGTAGCTCTCTGTGCTTTAGAAAGCTGTCTTGGAGCTATAAAGTAATGGAGTCGCATGGCTGCACAATTTAGCAGTAACCACTGTTTGAATGACTCTGGCTGTAGCATGAGGGCTGTGAAGAAAGCTGCAGCGTGGGAAGGAAAACAAAACTAAGATGCCGAAAACCAAACAAAAAACCCCACACCAAACCCCAAACCCACTAGCAGTTTGGTGCCGTTATCTGCCCTCCCGCTTCCCTGAATTACCTTAATCATATGAGGAAGAAGTCGTGGTCCCAGAAATCCAGCCTGCTTACTATTAGCCCCCTGCTGACCAGGAGGGAATGAACAGGGATAAGATGGTGCTGGCAAGTAAAACGCACGTTCTCCAAGTGTCAAATCATAGCGCCTTCAGAAAAGAGCAGTGATCGTAGTTTAGTTTTTCTTTCAGCCTACTCTTGGATTAAATCCCATCCTATCATTTTAGAGGAACAGCTCATACGATATGGAAGCCTTCTCTACAGAAGGCTTCGCCAAGACTACAGACTGAAAAGTAGAGAACAGTCTTCCTACTAAGACTATCACTTGCAGAGCAATAATTCATTCTTACACCACAGATGACCTTCATTTCTCTCCTTCTCTAAAGTAGCCAGCTACAGATAACACATAGATAGAAATTTACACAAGTGCTGCAGTTTAAGGCCAAGCAACAAAAGATAATAAACGACACAGAGAATTTCAGGTTAGACAGAACTGAATTAGACAAATAATAATCTTCTCCCGGGACAGCAAGAAAAACACTTGCAAAACAGAAAAATATCAATAACAGGAAAGTAAATCTCTTCTGAACACATTTTAAGATTTGTTATTACCTGATATAAAAAAGTATGTAAGCTTGCTGACCAAGAACTCTTTTAATGTCAGTATGCACTACTTTAGCATCATTCATCTGATACCAAAGTCCATTACCAGCCTGCAAATAAAGACAATGATTTCTTTAGGTGAATTGCACGTTTTCCAGTTGAAATCACGGATAGGAACAAAATACACACGTGTCAAATAAAAATATAATGAAATCTTTTTCCCTAGAAACAGTAGCTGCTAGTCATGCTTTAATTGGTTTGCCAGCACAACCTTTACCCTGTTAGAAATGCTGTTGACTTCTACCTTTACATAGCATATATAGTGTCCTGAGTGACAGCTGACACCGTGATGTACCAGCACCGCGTATAAGGCATAGAGCAGTGGTTCTCCCATTGACTGCGACATGTAGGCTCTCAGGTCCAAATACTCCGGATATTTCACCTCCTAAAGAGACATCAAGAAGATAGAAAAATTATCCCAGAGTACTTCGTGGACTAGCCAGAGAAAAACACTTCCAAAAAACACAGACTAGAATTGATTTCTAGAATATATTTCTCGAATATATTTCTTGATTCACTACAAATAAGTCTTCCCATAAACAACGGTTAAGACTAGAAGTTGCAGAGAACTGTTTCCTGATGAATCAGCCTTCTCAGAGGAAAGCATATGCTTCTTGTCAAGCGGGAACTTTATTGATATTAAGAGAAAGAATAAGCCATAGTCGTTAGTCTACAATTATTGTCTGAAAATATTAACAACTTTCAGCTTTGGGGGATGTCCCATTACACAATGATATAGTTGCATTACAGTGGTAAATATACCTTGTTGATCTTTCCACCTGTGAAATCTGCAAATCTTTTCAGTGATATTGTGAGAACCTTGGAAGAACGGTGTATGGTAAATCTCTTGGATGCAGGAACCATCTTTTTACACCTTAAAACCAAGCAGAGATAAGTGTTTGAAGGCATCTTCTTTTTTCGCCCCCAAAACAAACTCCTTTTAATGTCTCACGCATGCCTATGCTATTTGAATGATATTTACTTGCATAATAGGTTGGTCTTTTTTCTTTTCATAAACCCATGCACTGCGTGTCAGGTTTGTTAATACACAGAAGAAGGTCAATTTTCCCAACAACTCAGAGCATAGCGGGAACAGGAATCTCTCACAAAAGGGTATGACCAGGTTGGATGGCAAGGTACCATTTCTTGGTCTACAAAAGTGGCTATTTGAACTCCAATCCTGGATACATTCTTTCAGCTTTCAAGGGAAATACAAATACTGAAAGCGGAACGAGAGAGCCTTGGTCCCCAGGGCTAGAAATTGCAAATAATCTCCAACATAGGTCGACTATCAACATCAAAAATACAACAGAAGCACATGGTCATTCTACAGGAGGGAGACATTTAACAGTAGGAAGTCTTCATGTACTGAGCTTGTCTGGAAAGACACTGAAACCATCTGCCATCCTTTGAAACAAAATAGTTCAGTTTGACACATTGCCCGCTCCAAGGTAGGACCTACGGTGTAAGCAGTGAAAATTAGCCACTAGCCCAGAGAACAACGGAAACTGGGCAGTTTACATCAAGAAAAGTACTGTCGAGAGCTAATAAATAGAAAGAACAAAAGTAGCTCTTTTTGAATTCTGATGGCAAAATACAAGCCAGAGAATTGCAAACCCATAGGGAATGCCTATGAACAAGACTTCCCCCCTCCAAGGAAACAAAAATCCAAGTCTTTTATAAACTTCCACAAAACTTGTAAGTAGATCCAAAGTTTAGAGGTAGTCCAACAGAGTCATGCAACATAGAAAACTGACATCTAGGATTAAGACCTAATTCGTCAAAATCTTACTCGCTACATTTATAGCAATTCTCTCCATCCAGCTCTTCAGGTTTCACAAAGAGTTCCAGAGCTCTGCTAACAGACGAAACCGCCTAGAGCAGCGAGAAAGAAGAGCGCAAAGTCACCGTAATTCAGAATTCCAGAGACATACTAGTAGTTTATAAGAGAATCTTACTAACATACTCAAGCGATCTACTAGGAGCACTGTGAAGAAGGAGGCAGAAAGAGCATGCTCAGCATTGACCTCACCTGGAAGGCATTTGACTTTGGAACAAATACTTTTCCAGTAGCCTAGACAGCATCTACAGTGTGCTTTGTCATCAATACTGGGGACAAATTCATCAGTCTAACAATTAGATGTATATTGAGGTAGAACAACAAAGAAGTATGACAGCATTATAATTTTTGCAGAAAGAGAATTCTTTCCCCTTAAACCCAATGCAAATGTGGAGACTATTTACATGGGTTCCACGGAAGGACAAAGTCCAATCCACTTCCTTAGCACCACCAAGCTCTTACGTTTTAACATTATATGTGGTTTGGTTTTTTAAGTTAAACAAGTTTAATTTAGAAAGTTATGCATGTACTTAAACATCATGAATTATATTTAGAAAACATCTTACCTTTATATCCAAAGTGATATCAAGAAATGCCTCATACGTATCCGAAACTGCTTTGCAATTCAAGCACTTCACTGGAAACAAAATATAAATGCTTAACATTATGTGAAGGAGACTAACTGTCCAAATTCAAGTTGTTGACAGATACTACTTTAGACAAACTACAGACTGCTTTACTACCGACAAAAGACACAGATCAGTTCTAAGGACAGGAATATTTTTTCAAGTACCTCTCGATCTTAGAAATCCTCCAAATATTTGATGAATGATGGTGGTAGCTTGAGAAGATCTGTCCAATCTGGAAATAAATTATAATCAGACCTCAGAAGATTTAAGGCACAGAATTAACTCTTCAAAGAGTTTGATGAAAACCAAGGATGATGTAGACTTGCGTTGCTGATAGTAAATAAGGCACTAAAAGGTGCTAGAGATCATTTCTGAGAGTAAATAAAGGACTAGAAGGTGCTAGAGAATGTATGAAAGTGAACTTGTTTATGCTTACTCGGTGCTTCCGTTCAAGCACGCTTCCTGCATAGCATCAACAGTATAGCGCAAGAACTCGTGTGCGTCTTCTTGACTGCCAAAACGGAAATGTTGTCCTATTCCTAAATAAGAAGATGATAGTATTGACCTCATTTAAAAATGAAATCATTCTTGTATTTCTAAAATCTCTCTTCATTGGAGTGTTAAAACCACTTAGACACATCAAATAATTATTTGAAGATTACAAGCTATCGAAAAGAAACACATCTGAAGCCACTTACGACTGAGATTACTGATAACATGCGTAGGCTCGATGGCATCAACAGTGCAACGCAGGGCCTGGTTAATGTGAGTCTCCATCGTGCACATCATGCAAAAATCTTGTTCACGACCTGAAGAGTGAAAGAACAAAGCATCCCAGTCCAGCGAAATATCCAGAACTACAAACATCTAAGTACAATTTAAACTATAGATACCATATCCACTCTCCTTGCTACATTCTATTCTCCCAAGATGCCAATGTCCCAACAGTCTTGTAACATTTCATTTCACACAACTTGACAGAAGAAAAATATCCACTAAGCCTGTATTCAAATGCATGTTGTGATGAGAAATCTAAAAGACTACTGCAAAGTCGCAGTTGTAAAGGCTGACAGGAATGTGAACTCCACAGGCTGCAAAATGTATTACTCTCTAAAATTACTACCAAATGCATTACTGTCCAATGCACTTCATTATTCCCATGAAGCAATAAATAATCCTTTAATAAACAAACAAACAAACAAACAAACAAATAACTAACTAAATAAATAAAACATGGTGCATTAATTGCACTCCATATGCTATTCGGAGCCCACTGCTGTCCTGGTTTCAGTTAGCACAGAATTAATTTTCTTCCTAGTAGCTGGTGGAATGCTGTGTTTTGGCTTAGAATGAGAAGAGTGCTGATAACACCCCGATGCTTTAATTGTTGCAGAGCAGTGCTTATACTAAGCCAAGGACATCTCAGCCTTTGCTCTGTCCTGCCAACGGGCAGGCTGGGGGGTGCAGTAAGAGCTGGGAGGGGACAGACCCAGGACAGGTGACCCAAACTAGCCAAAGGGGTATTCCATACCATCTGACGTCATGCTAAACAATATATAGGGGTGGCTAGCCGGGGGGAGGGGGCCGGACTGCTCGGGGTTAGGCTGGGCATCGGTCAGCGGGTGGTGAGCAATTGCATTGTGCATCACTTGTTTGTACATACTATTATTACTTTCGTATTATCACCATTGTATCATCATTATTATTATTATTATTATTATTTTCCTGTCTTATTAAACTGTCTTTATCTCAACTCACGGGCTTCACTTTCCATTTCTCTCCCCCGTCCCAGAGAGGGAGGGGGGAGGGTGAGCGAACGGCTGCGTGGTGTTTAGCTGCCAGCCGGGTTAAACCACGACACTGCTAATACAGTGCTCAAAGCCAGCTGCTACAGGTAAAATCAGGCAAATAAGCTTATCTCACAGAATCACTGCTGTTCTTTCACCTTCAGAGCTATCCAACAGATTCAAAATACTGTTAGAAAGTACTCACATGACTGGCTGTGCTCAAGAGAAAGCATGTAATTGGCAAGTGGGGGTGTGTAGGTCAAACACTGTAGAGTAGCATTAAGAAAACATGTGTTGCCAAGATTGTACAGGCCAACTCCAACACTTTGTGTTTCTCGCCAATCCATACAAATCTTCTCAGGTGGAAAAAGAATGCTCTGTGGCGGAGCAATTCCATCATTAACGACTGCAAGAAAGTTAAATTTAAAAAGAGATCTTGTTTGTTTGTTTCGAAGAAAGGTATTTAAAAAAATACTATTCTGCAGGAGCACCTAGAGGAGCTAGCTACAATCCAAACCAGAAAAACTTATTGCAGACAGCTTTAATACCACCAAATTCAAATTGGCTGGTCAACACAATGTTTTGGGGAAAAAAAAAAAAAAAAAAAAAAAAAAAACAATTTTAGTCAACCATTTTAATTCTTCTAAGGCAAGGCTAACTGCCATTCTGTTTGTAGCACCTAACGCCAAGTTCCTCTCCATCTATAATCTTTAACCTGATTAACTCAACTACTGTTTTTTTCCTTATTATAACTTAAACCACAAACTTAGACTTGAAATTATACGGTAAAAACGTAAAAACTAGGAACTAGGAATGACGGTACCCCTACAGATACCAGATCTTTTCCTGAGCAATGTTATCCTTCAAAAAACCTGTGAAAAATGGAAGCTGTGAATAGCAACAATCAAACACTTTTCTCTGCAAAACAGAAAAGACATGGAGGAATCTGTGCATTACAAAAAGCTCCCCGTATTTCTCTGTTGACTGTAAATATATCAAAATTAATTTCTGTAACATCAGTCACTTCAGTTGCCTTAGGGGATTCGCTTTTGAAGTCTTTCTTCACAGTAGTCCCCTTCTCTATCAGTGCAACAAGTAAGAACTGCATTTTCTACTTTTGCTTTGAAGACAATGGAGGCAGGATAGAACGCACACTTACTTAGATCTCTTGGGGCAAAAGCCTTAGATTTTTCAGATGATCTACAGTAAATAGCACCTCCACGTCCTTGGGCCACAGAGACTTGGCTTGAATCTTCTGCAGGCACTATCCGGCCCCAGTTGGCGGTGCGTGACATCAGTATTTTAGGACTTGGTTTCTTGGATTTGCCAGACCGCCTTGAAGAGGGCTTTTTAGGCTTTGAAGATTTGGGCTTCTTAGCTACGGTCATTGTTCACATCTGCGACAGAGACAGAAGTTCTGGTTGACGTAAGACTATCAAGAAGCACTCCAAGAAGAAAAGAGTAACAGAAGTCCTGTCACTTAATCTCAAAGAAACAGCCTTAAGAACTAAATCGCTGGTATGAATGATTTAAAAAGAATCCCCAAACTAAACACACAAAGTGAAAATTTCCATCTAAACTCTATCAGTATTACTTTTCGCTTCTGCAGAACTAGTGGCTGATGCCATTTCTTTCCCTTCCGTAGGATTTTAATCCATTACAACTCTGGAGTCTTTTTAATATAAAAATGTAGAAGACATTCTCTGAGGGGAATCAGTTATTTATTGATTTCCGGAGTTGCACAATTATCTGTTAATTAGTACCTATGATCTAATAGATAATTGTTGCAATTATCTATTGCTGGCATTAGTAACGGAACACTATTACTTCACTGCCTGCGTTTTTCTGTTTCGTCTGCACAAAGGTACCCAGAACTCACTGCTACTTTTCTTCTGTCTTTCCAGGGCTCGCCCTCTACCTCACTGTCTACTGCACCAGTCATGAGGGGTTTGTTGTGATTCTATAATGAGCCTAGCTTTTAAATACACCTTTCATGGGCGTCACTTGGTGATAGCAAGTTAATCTGTGAGGGCTCCTCAGTCTACATCATGCGGTCGCTTTTTCCAGGTGAAAAAGCGGAGCTGTAAGTGGCAGTACACCAAAGCCCTGGCATGCTGAGATCCAAGAGGAGAGATGTTTGGCCCTCCTTTTCACTCCTGGGAACCATATACCTCAAAACCCACAGAGGATGGGCTATATCTTAGAGAAATCTTCGGAAAGGAGAGCATGAAGAGCATGTTTGCAAATTTATTTCTCCCTGGGCTTCTTCTGCTTCTCCAAGAAAGACGAGTTTGAATATAACTTTGGCAGCAGTACTTCTGGTGTTTTACTCCTACCACATTTAAAACTCCTACGACAAACTGAAAAGTTAGACTAAAAAGCAGCTCTTTCCGTTCTCCTTTCTAAAGTTGCACGCTTTCCTCATGCAAAACAACAGGGGAATGTAAGCTAGAAACGGAAATGCTGAATGTAAAACAAAACAAAACAAACCTCAGCCCTCCAGGACAAAAGCCAATAACTGCTACAAAGTCCTTTTTAAAATGCTGATTAGGTTTCAAGGTGATACCGCTTTAAATAAGCGTAGTTGTGTGTCCATAGGCAGAAGCTGAATAATGACAGGATGAACTTCTATACTTCATGTTTTGTTACTGTCTTACTGTAGCACACAGGGACTTGTTACCTTTAGGGAAACCACTAACCTCATGGAGGGTTTAAAACATAAGCTAGTTTGTTATACCAAAATGACGGAGAGAACAAAGCATAAAGTGCTTTCAGATTTCTAGCACGCCTTGATTGCTGTCCATTAAACTTCAGACACGTTAAACAAAACACAGTAAATAAGAAAACTCCTAGTCCCACAGCTGGCAAATTGTGTGCAGAGGTTGTAATTAGAACTTTTTTGCCTTGACGTTTTACATTTAAAATTGATTTTAAATCCATTCTATACACACTTTCCATTCCTGAAAAAACAATACGCAAACCTGACAAATGCATTTACATGAGAAATGAAGTCGTCCTTGTCCGATTGGAAGACTAAGGTGACAGCTCCTGGGCTCAGGGATAAGCTCCGATCTTCACCAGTGACAGCTCCTTTTTTAGGATTGAAAGGGAAAATGTTTCAGCAACACATTGGAAACATACTTAAGGGACAAGAAACAAAATCAAGACTGCAGTGAGAAGGAGAACAGAAAAACAATACTGGGGAAAATGGGAAGGGAAGGGAAGGGAAGGGAAGGGAAGGGAAGGGAAGGGAAGGGAAGGGAAGGGAAGGGAAGGGAAGGGAAGGGAAGGGAAGGGAAGGGAAGGGAAGGGAAGGGAAGGGAAGGGAAGGGAAGGGAAGGGAAGGGAAGGGAAGGGAAGGGAAGGGAAGGGAAGGGAAGGGAAGACCTTGATCTTTATACTGACCAATGAGATAAGCCTTACACATTTTTAAGTTTATTTTTGACAACTGATTGAGGTGTTACCAGCTATTAAGTACGATTCAAGAGCAAATATTAACACTAGAAAGAAGAAATCCGATCCACCACCACTGTTTCAAAATACATCCATTTCTCATTTGGAGATGACGTCTCTCTGGCAAGGTAGTAGAAAAACTGTAAATACCGATAGAGCTTCCTCTCCCGATGTTCCATATACATACCGATGCTGTTCCTACACCTACGCTCTGAGCATAAATTTATGTTGACATGAGTGACAAGAGAGGGTGTTACTCCTCTCTTTGTTTGCCTTGAGAGACACACCTCTTGTCCATTGAAAAGTAAATTCAAGATTCCAGATCACTTAAGACAGTTGCTATCCCCCCATTCAGAGTTCTGCAGCAGCACTCTTCAGATGTGTTTAGCAGTCTCTTTAGAAAATGTTATCACTTAGGACCTGCTTCTCAGTAGGTCCACGTTTGGCCTCCGCTTAGCAGAGAGTCAATCCCAGCTTAAGCTTTCGTACAAGAGCCCCTTCACGAAACGGAGTTGAACCCTGACATAACTGAGTTGAACCTTTAACCTTGAAGCTTCCTTAAAGAAGAAAGCAGCACCCAGGCCAGGAAATAGAAATTAATCGTCACTTTACCCTGAAACGCAGTGGGCTATTCTGTGCTGGCAGGATTGCTGCCGGGCTGGCCGACGAGGCGGCGGGCAGCTCCCCGGGGCCACAGGGCCTGGCACAGGGAGCCGCCGGGGGTCTCCAAGGTCCGGCAACAGCGGCAACAGCGGCAACAGCAGGGACAGAGGGGACAGCAGCGACAGCAGCAGCCACCTCAGCCGGGGCCGTCTCCACAACCGCCACAACGGCCTCGGAACGCCGCCGAACTCGGAGCTCCAGCGTGACGCCTTGTGAACCTGGCCGCGCTGCTCATGGCTAAAACCAGAGCGTTTCCTCCGGCGTGTGTTTACTGTCGGTGCCGGATCGGCCCTCACCCCGAGCTCTCCCTGCCGGGAGGGCTTTGGGGTTGGGGTTTCCCTCCCGCCGCCGCCGCGGGCAGGCCCCGCGCGCAAGGGGTCCGCGCTGGGGAGCAGCATCTCACCCGCGGCGAGAGACCGAGGGCACGACATGAAAAAGCCCCGACACAAAAATGCCACGACATGCGGCCGAGGCGGCGGGGAGACGGCTCTGAGGGAGCTGCCACTTCGCCCCGCCGTCCTCCCCTCCCGGGCCGCCCCGCCGAGCCCCGTGCGCCTCAGGCGCTGCGCTGAGGGGGTGGCTGGCTACTGAGACAGCTGCCCAGGGCACTGCTCATGGCACCGAGCCTGACGGAGGTCAACAAGTGTTGAACAATGCTCTCAGACATCGGGTCTCACTTTGGGGTGGTCCTGTGTGGAGCCACGAGTTGGACTTGGTGATTATTGGGAGTCCTTTCCACCTTGGGATGTTCTCTGATTCTAGGTCAGCAATCCAGTAGCTGATGAGAAGTGTGGAGTCATTCAAAGGGAAGAGAGAGCACAACACTTCTCGTTTGCAGAAGCGGCTATTTGGTAACCAAACCGATGATTCCTTTGCTTCTAGAGCAACTAACAGCAGGGATCCGCTTTACAATGGAGGGAAAAGAGTCGTTGGCATGTCATGTGAAGTAACCTTCAAATCCCAGAGGATGATTTTGTTGGAACTTTATTCAGCTGAAAACACGGAAGCCTTGCTTCTGCTTGTGTTAGTTACAGCTCCAGTTTACTTTGGTTGGGAGGGAAGGCATTCCAGGCTAATGTGCTGTACCTGTTCCTTCAGCTCATTGTCCATAAACGGAGGAGCAAATGAAATCAGTTTAATCTCCATTAAATGCAGCAGACAAAGCGGAGTAGAGGGCGATCTAGCACTTAATTTTTCCTGTAAGCAGGAAACCCAGAACTCAACAACACTTTTCAAATCTTGTCCTGCAGTAAATGACCAGCTGAGTGAAGCTTGCATTTAGAGGATGTGCTCCTCCAGTAGACGGAAATAGCTTTTCCTCTTCACAAGTGCAACTGAGTGGTGGACTGGCAGCTACGTGGTTAACTAGTTGTGCCAAAGGGGTTGTGTTGAATGCACAGAAAAATATGCAGGAATAAATAAACAGCAGAGGGTTGTCTGTAGGCATGACACCGAGTACAGATGTTGTCTGCAGGTTCGTGCAGAGTGCACCGCGCCAATAAGCACCCAGAGTCGGAATGCACACGAAGGTCTTTTAATTAGATAATTACTTATAGAACTCTGCAGAGTCAGGCACTTGGCCATCTTTCGCAAAGCAAGCACACCTCTGACTCGAATCACCGTCATTTATACACAGGAAACTTGTGAAAACTCTCTCTTTGGCTCCTTTGGATTGGTTATTACAGCTCACCTAACTTATCTCCACTGAGCTTGTGCATTACAGAGGAATACCGGGGGGGAGGGGGAACAGGAGAGGGGGGACACACACCGAATCCCACATTAGCATAGATTAGCATTTTGACAGGTGTGATTTTTAATGTGCTAATGACCCTTAATGAGAAAAAGGTTACTATAGGTCAGTCTGGAGCTGGTGTTCTCCTTCCTGTTTTTTCCCTTTTAGCCCTTCTCTTCCTTGCTTCTGCTAGCTCAAGGCTACCTGTCTCTCTCCTTCTTTATTTTCTCAGCTAAAAGACTGCACAAGCTACACGCCTCCCTATTTGCTTCAACATTTCCTTGGTTTTGTTTTTGTTTTTTTCCCAGCTTTGGGACGACACAGGTGTGGTTTGATATTTGCCAGTATAGCTAAAACTCACGCCAGTCTGCTCACGCACAGTAAGTAGTAAGATTTAAGGACTGGTTTCATCGGCTTCTTCCATACTAACATCCTTCTTATGTTTTAGATATGCTGTAGTTAAATCAACACTAAGTTACTACTTGTGGAGTAATCGCCTTAAGCGACTAGGCATCATAAGCACACCTCCATCCCAAAAGCTACCCGCCTCCAAGGTGCAACCACCCCTCACTGAGCACGCCCTCGGAATTTCTCAGAGCCTGTACCTTTAAACGCAAGTGAGATCATTTCTACCAAGCACAACCAAGATATGCATGACTAGAGTCACTCAAGCTCCACCTTAAAGATAGAAAATAATACCAATTGCTTTAAGAGAAAGGGGATGTTAGGGAAGATACTATCAGGAAGGATTCCTTCTGACATCACTCGACAGGCTGAGCCTCTCACTCCCCCACCCCCACTCCATTGGGACGCCGTGGGGTAAGATCTGAACGCTTGCTTATACCAGGCGTCTCTGTGGAATCTTAGAAATCTCTAGAGTTTTGATGCTTTTTAATGTCTTAATACCTAGGCTGTGTACCTGTGCATTTCATGCATGCTAGCTTGCTTTTGCAGACAGTGAATTTATCACTGACAATCCAAAGAACCTGTGTACCTGTCGCCGTAAGAAATTGCACTTAATTGCATTCTTCCTAGCTGTGAGAGTTCTCCTTGAATGCGACTAGAGCGAGGCCGTACTGCGTTGTTGGTGAATCCGTGACCGTGATAGTTCAGCACCCTGAATCCGACGGGACCCATGACGGTCAATCGGCTACACCCCTTAACGCGACACTACTAGACGAAGAAGATGACAGGGCTTGCATGCACTGCATTAGGCTTTGCATGTGAAAACACCCCCAAATAATTTCACGTACATTTAACGTTTTTAAAGGGAAAAAAACAGGAAGGTGTAGTCTCTCTGTAAGCTACAGCCCTACATAGTTAAGGCATCAGCATTCATTCCTTTGCTTGATAGCAAAGTATGAACATACAGAAGAGTTAAATATTTTCTTTGCATTCTTAAAGGCGATTTTTCAGACTTGGGCTTCAGTTGTTGGAGTTGAAGAGATCAGTAGACATCCTTACTTTTACGTTAAGACCAAAATCTTTATCTAAGATTGTGTTATCTAACGCAACTAAACTCCCACCCCCACATGGTTTTTTTGTAACTTCGCAATGATCTTGCTGCAGTCCCACTCTGATGGTCTTTCAGTAACATGCAAACTGCCGTGGCAGATTCTGTTACAGTGCTTTTCTATTGACAGTGTGCATAACACTCAAGGTAAAGCCCCTCATTTCGCAGTGGGGACATAAAGTGTTTCTTTGGACCCTGCTGCTTCTGTTAGTACTCATTTTTTCACAAACTTGTTGAACCTGAGCCGTGCCTACTGAGCCAACGAATGCTTTGATGACACAGTATTTTGTCAAAGCAGTTTTGCTTCTTGGAGCTACAGAAGCAGCTCTGGCTACGTGATAGCGAATTGTGCTGCACTGGCAAAACCAGACTTAGCTACAGACTTACAACACTTGCTAACTCGATCTATTTCAAATCTCATTTTAACTTTAAAGGACAATCAGTTTTGTGGCTCCTGTCTTACTAATTTGCCTTGTTTTGCATGGAATGGCAGCCTGTGAATGTTTTGCTTTATTGCATGCTTCAAAAAAAGGCTGAGGAAGAGACTGGAGGAACCTTTTCTATTCTATGGACTTTCCCCCGAGAGTGTGGAATTGCAGGCTACTTGGATGAATGTTCCAATGTGAGTAAGGGAGCAGACCTCAGCCAAAGGAGGTGGAATCCTTGCTTAATAGTAAGTATCAGTGTGGGGACATCTTTGCTTAACGGGAGCCATTTAAACTCTTCATAGAAACAAAATAAGCTGGACATCTTATGCTTGGAAAGCAGTATGGTTACACAGCGGCTAACATAATGACTTGAGTCTTCTGCTCTGCAACTTCAGGTTTTGTTTTCAAGCAGTGCATACATCAGTTTAAGCTTTGGACAAGGAGATTTGCAATGCAAATAGTGATAAACCAGAATCAGCGGCGCTGACGAGTGTAATGGTGAAATGCAGCAAATCAAGTATTCCTGGAGAAATGTGAGATTACAAAACTAGTAAGCCATGAAGCACTTTTGTTGTTGTTGTTGGTTGTTTTTTAAATCAATTCTTATATGCTGAAATAGCACCTTCAAGAAAATCTGTTTATCTAGCCAGGTAACGGTGTCTCCCTGTAAACAGGAAGGAAATGCCAGGAGCAGCCATACCTCTTTGCTGTCAAAATAAAGAGCAAGTCGAGGCCAACATCATGCCATAGTGCAAAGGCTTGCTAAGAAAGATCATTCTAAGAGGTCTGCAAGAAAAGATGACTTACTTTGTCATAAGTTTGTCAAATAGAATGGACGAGTTAGTAGTCGAGTACCGACTGTGTCCGACTCTACAGCTGCGGCGCAGCTCCAAGTCCCTGTTTTCTCCGTGGACTCGTCTCACAGTTTTTGCACCAGCTCTACTCCTCAATGTTCTGGTGACTGAAACGCAGAAACAAAGGATTTTGAAACAGTGAAGATGGGATTCTCCTTATTTCACCGTTGCTCTTGTAAAATGGAAACAGACAGACAAAAAAGGCACCCTGAAGTGGATTGAGTTTTCTTTACATTTCAGGTCAGAAGTTGGTGTCACAACCACTGCATTCCACTTCTTTATCGCTCTGCACGTTTAAACTGTCTACTTAAAACTGGGACCTGTAGGGAAATTTTTAAAGAGACTGAAAGCTAGCCAGACAAAAACAAACGTGCAACTTTTGTTCCATGCAGGAGGGAAATCTACTCCACTTATTTCTGTCTTGGAAAAGTGAGAACAATCAACACCTTTCTCTAAGGTGTTTTCACTCCATTCATGTCAAACTGTATCTAACAGTGCTCAAAACAAACACTAGGACATTGCAAGCCTCTTCCTAAGAGGTGTATGTTTGATTACTCTGTTTATGCATGCAGCACTTCCATTTCCTGCATTAGGATCTAACAGCTCAAGGAGGGAAGAATCGTTTCAAGAGAAACACCCAAACACCACATAACTCAAACTCGTGCTTTTTAGAAAAAAGCCTGCCCATTGTTTGCCATACAGCACCCTTTGGCACAGGTTGGTTGCTTGCACTGTCATTAAAAGAGCCAAGAGGACAAGGGGAAGGGAAGAGCTACACCGCTGTGCTGCTAGGATCACAGCTAAGGTTTACTTTTGTGCTTGCCAGCTATAAAACTGAGTTTGAACTTACCAAGTATCGATTTACTTTGCACAATTAGAACAGTTTGCTTTGTGCCTACCAAGCTGCAATTCACACTGCTCCCTCCCCAAGGAATTCATAAAATCTCCTATTTGCACCTACCTCTCTTCACAGAAAAGTCACTGAGGAGTGAATTCAGCTGACTACAGAAGGCTTTGGGGCCAAATGAAAGCCATGGAGTGACCAAGTGCCATCCTCTTCAGTAACCTGCGCAAATAGGTATCCCGGGGACTTACAGCCACTTACCTGTGCTATATTCTTTTTTTCGTTCCAATTTTGGCTTTCTCAACTGCCTACATTAAGAAAGAGGACACGGCAGAGAAGGGAGAAAAGACTTGTTGTATTAGACCCATCAAGGATGGGAAATTTCACCATGTTTACAAGCCAGTGCTCCATGGTATACAAAGAGAAGCCTGTAGGCCTCACGCAGGATCCACATCCCAAGTCTGTTGCGTGCCATATACACGCGGTTCTGTATGTACCCACATTTCCTAGCTTGCTCATGTTGAATTCTCAAAATTATGAGCAATAGCACCCAAGTGGAAAAGATACATGTCCTGGTTTCAGTTAGGACAGCGTTAGTTCTCCTCCTAGTAGCGGGTAGGTTGCTATGTTTTGGCTGAGGATGTGTGAAAGGATGTTTAGAAGAGTGCTGATACCACCCCGATGTTTCAATTGCTGCAGAGCAGTACTTACAACAAGCCAAGGACCTTTCGGTGTCTCACTGTCCTACTGGCGATCAGAATCGGCGCACAGCAACAGCTGCGAGGGGACAGACTCAGGATGGCCGACCCCAACTGGCCAAAGAATTCTATGCCTTATGGCAACACGCTGCACCATGGATAGGGCGGGGCAGCCGGGCTGCTAGGGGTTACGCTGGGCACTGGTCAGCGGGTAGTGAGCAACTGCATTGTACATCACTTGTTTTGTACACATTACTAGTAGCAGTACTATCATCATCACCATCATTATTATTATTTTCCTGTCTTAATAAACTGCCTTTATCTCAACTCGCGGGCTTCACTGTCCCGTTTCTCTCCCCCATCCCAGAGAGGGAGGTGGGAGGGTTGCAGAAGGGCTGTGTGGTGTTTAGCTGCCGGCCAGGTTAAACCACAACAACACCTCAAAGGGGTTGGGGAAAAAAACAGGTTTTTTTAGAAAAGCAGAAGACTTTCACTGAGAAGAGGGATTCTAGTTTTAAGGTACTGGTACGCCATCAGCATGCTCATAGGCCTCTGCTGATTTTAGCCGGAGGTTTATCAGGCCACAACTCACTGCACATGCTTTCTCTCTTGCTTTTCAATCTACAAATCGAACAGAGATTGAACATATAGAAATACAGTACCTTGAAAAGCATCTTCTCTTGACATTTCCCCTCAGTACCGCCATACTTTCTTCAAAGCTGGAGACTGAACACCGCAGGATGCTTTTGCTCATTGATCTTAAACGGTGTCTGTTGAAACATTCAATACTGGGAGAAGAATAATCCTAGGGAAAGAAGGAAACAAGAATATATTTATGTGAACCACGTAGACTCAGATAAAGAAATTCTGCCTCACGCAAGTTTAATTGACCCTCCTGACTTGGTAGTGGGGCAACTAATGGCAGGCAGACACTGAAACGCTGCTGTGCTCAAGAAAAACCGGGAGAGAAAAAAAAAAAAGAAAAAAAAAAAAAAGCTTTCAAAACTAAAGCTTCCCTTTCCCCACCGTTTTCTTGTGGATAACTTAAGCTTAATATCCTTGGCAAAAAGATATTGCAGCAAAACCTTTCACATAAAATTAGTGTTTCGTGAAAAACAACAACAACAAAAAAACCTTTAAATTCAATTGGAATTTTTTTCAATAAATTCAATTGGAATTTAAATTCAAAACTTTAAATTCAGTTGAATTTAAATTAAAAAAATAAACTAATTAATTTAAATTAAAAAAAATTAAATTCAATTGACTGTTCAGAGGAACAGTCAAGCTTGACATTATACATCCTAGAATTAAAATCTAGTTTGAGTTTTTCTCCCATCTCCAGACCTTGCTAAAGATGCTTATTAGGAGCTCTGTCAAAAAAAGTGAAAGGCTTGTTATATCAAAGCTTCGAACCCTTCTTACTGCCCTTGACCTTCTTCACATTGCTGCTCCTACAAGGGTGAGTACTATCATTTTTAGTACGGGAGGGAAGCTGTGATATCCTTGAGTGAGGGGTCGTTCTGTTTACAAAATGAAGTTCCAGTAAGAGTACATCAAATGAACCAACTTTCTTTGAACTTTAATTCATCACTATATTGAATGAATGACCTCTGGATTTCTCTCTCCCATTTGGAAGTCAATTTGAAAACAAACTACCTCTGCCATAAAGAGCCAGGCATCAGAGACACCTGTTGCGCCTCAAGAACAGAGAAGGTATGAACGACAAGAGCAGCTGAATAAAATGCAACTTGCCATTAGAAATGGGTGTACTGGCATCTACAGGTGCCGCTGGCATCTCCTCATCTGGTTTCTCGTCTTCAGTAGCAGGGTTCTGCTGTGGTGACTTGGAGTTGTCGCATGGAGCACACGCTGCAGAGATGCGACCTTGCAAGAAAGAATAGATACCAAAGATCTTCGTCGTGCATTTTCAGTTACAAATGCAGAGACAAGTCTTCAAATCCTTAGCGTTAAAGCACGTACCTCTTTTCTCACGAGATTCTTTAATTTGTTCACAAAGTCGTCCAAACTCTGTATCCATTTCGTTCCTCACCATTGAATATGCAGTGTCTTGCAAAACATAGGCGCTGTGACTATCTGAAATTTTACACACTTTAACTGAATGTTGTCTACCAACCAATGAAACTGTTTTGATCACAGAAAAAAATTGCTTTCTTCATAGGTTTGTTCCAAAAGGTTCTCTCAGTGAATATTTTCAGCATAACAACATCGAAGTTAATTAAAACAAAAGCACTAGTTCCTTGGGAACACTTATATCACAATTCCATGCCCAAGTAGCAAAATGATAAAATATTTACAGTCTGGACGTCCAAAATCATCTAATCCATCCGAAGTCTATTGTCCGCACACAGCATTTATCCATCTATATGTTTGACAGATTTTTTAAACTAGGGCTAAAAAGCACATCCTCACCTGTAGATCTTTGATCCAGGTAGTACTCGAAGGCATTGTTACAGATTAGATCGATGTCCTTCAGCTAGTCTCCTGCAGTGAGGTACTGGCGCGAGTCAATTTGAGTCAGAACTGTTGAAAGATCCATCGGCTCTTTAATCCTTGTGGCATAGTCAGGTACCTGCAGATCAAATACAAGCATTCAGAGGTTTTCTTAACCTTGCACACTGTCTACCAAAATTATTCTGAAGACTTTAAATAAACGACTTCCTAAAAACTCTGAACATTTGCGATGCATCAGAAGATGCTGAAATTAACCAGTTTGCTTCTCAAAAATGGAAGGGCTTTTTCATTTTTCATTAGAGCGGCCACGAGAGGACAACAAGAAGTAGGGAGGTCAGAAGCACGTGCATGGTAGAGAAGAAACACTGAGGGTGGGAGATTCATTTCACTTTGCTTCAGAAAATCACAACAGTGAAAGCTGAGCAAGCCATCCGGCATTCTCTTTGTTGTCGACATTGAGGAAAAGGTGCATGAATTGCACCTGTGAAGTACCTATTGCAGGCATCTACTTTAGAATGAGATAACTGGGCCCTGAGGTGCTCATTTCTTCCCTCAGAGCAGAAGAGGAGCCTAATGACCAGTTCAGATGAGGACATATGTATCTGTCTAGATTTTTCACAGCTCAAGAACCTAGGAGAAAAGGGGAAGAAAAGCCAGTGGAGGCCCACATGAAGACGACTTTGCTGATCCCCAGGTATATTCAAGTTACACCTGTCTTTGAAATATACGCCCCTAGTTTAGGCTTATCTCATAAATTAAGGAGAAAAAGGCATCTAAGCAGCCAATTGGAGGAAAAAGAAAACACACTGCACTTATGGTTGATTCCTATTGAGGAGTTCCAGATGAAACAGAGAACAGGATCTCAAAACTTATTTTTACAAACTGCTGCTCCTATTCCTGTTCCCACAGGAACTGACAGTCCAAGAAAGGGCTTCAGACTTCACTCAAGTACTCCTGTAAATACTGTTTGTAATTATAAGGAAAGATCTCTGTGCTTTTCAGTGCTGTGACACGCCTACGTATCAAAGCCTTTTCACGAGCAAACTGTGTTGGCATTTGGACTGGCTTTTTAGAATGAAACCAGGGCTTTCAGCGAATAATCCCATAAGAGACATTTGAGAGTCAGCAGAAGTAAAAGCACTGCCTCTGCTTCTTGCAAAATCCTTACAGTGCAGCCCTAAAAACAAAGTTGAACCTTCCCCAAAACGCTGAGAAATACGAACACTGACAAGTTACAGACACACACGGATCAGCACTACTTTACCTTCTGTGGGTCAACGGGCTTTGCAAATTCCCTGAAACGTCTGTCAGTGGCAAGTCTGTGAGTAACGTCCCTCAAGAAAATTCTAAGGTCACGCAAGGTATCCTCCTCTTCCTCCTCCAGCATCCCTACTTCTTCCTCTTGTGGCTTCTGAGGCTCAGCTGGTGGTGCTACAGGCACAACTTCCAATGTCCAATCAACTTCAATTAATCAGTACTCAAATACAAGCATATGACAAATTACTGACAGAAAATGACCAACAAAGCAAAGCCCAAAGAGCTAGTAACTTCGATAGGAAAGTTTTAGATGTACTTCTCATATCCTCCTCACCTCTTTTCTTTACAGGAGGCTTAGCCACTTCATTTAGAATTAGGTCCTCAAAAAAAGGCTGCTCTCTCTGCCCTACCAGGCAACTCAATATTGCACACTTCTCCAAATTCCGTATTAAATAATTTTTGCATCTAAAGCAGAAGGAGGAGAGACATTTCAGATTTAAGGCCACAAAAAACTCATCTTCGATTCCAAAAAGACGAGTACCTTTTCAAATTAAGAATAACCTGAAGAACACAAACTGAAAAAAGTTATCATCCTGGCCTTAAAACGCTACATTTTCACAGGCTGGCACAGCAAATTCAAATATCACCTTTAAGAATCACCTGTAGAATTAAAGCTTGCTGAAGGGATTGTACGCTACACTGGTAAAGTAATGGCTTTCACCACATCCAACAGCGCCTCCTTTGTATTTACTTGCCTTGCTGCAGCCTTTACTTAGAACCTTTATGGCTATCGAGGGAAGAGACAGGCTTCAGCAGACAAGTGAGGGCTTTTTGCTGAGTTTTTATTTCTCTACCAAAAGGTGTCTGAAGTAGCTAGTACGTCTACGTCTTCCTCCATTTTCAAGTTCTAGTAATAAAAGGTAGGTGAGGAATTTCACTACTTATTTTAGAAGGAATTTACAGCCTGTACAAAAACTTCTGTGGGAACTCAAGCACTTTCAAAGCAGTTGATAATAAACACGTCTAGGTAAGACCCGTTCTCTTCCCCCAGTGACTGAGACCAAATCATCAGAATGACAACAGCGTGGTCCTGTTTTGGGCACCTTCCCTTAATGTAAACTCTCAGAAGTCAATGAAGTTCTGCACGTACTTTTACTACAGTTTATTTAGGATTACAACTAGAATTCGATTCCAAAGTTACTTTAGCAGAAATTGGAACTCAGCTTTCCAGCTTGGAAAGCTTTGGCCTATATGAAGAAAGAAACTGATTTACTTATTTTTTTTTAATCAAAGTGTTTCAATTCTCTACTAAATTGCATTATTAGCAGTTTACCCAACATAGCATGGAATGGCAGACTGTCAGAAGAAATCTCTTCAGTAAAAACATCCTCTTGTCATTTCAAGCACTTCATATTCTTGACTGAACCACTTTGTAGCCACCAGAATTATTGTATTAATTTATTCTTTGCATGTGTGAGAAGGGGGTGAAAGTCACTTGCTTGACTCAGAAAAAACCTTAAGCAGATGCTTTCACAGTATTCTTTTTCTCTAAGCAAATTTTAAGTGATTTGTTAGGGTGCCTGAGTAATAACAGCATGCATTTAAGAAAGCACAGCATTTTGATGCTGAAAGCATTCATAAATTACAAGACACTGAAGAAATAGTAAGGAAAGTATTGACAAATACCTCTTCTGGGAGATCTGAGTGACGTACATCAGACGGAGCAAGCAGCAAAACTGGCAAAAATGCTGGAATGTTACGTAGTAGAGTTAGAAAAGTAAGTTTCAAGACAGGTCCAGCGTTGTCCCACCACAAATGGATATCTGGGACATAAATTGTGCTTGGTGCTGTCTTCTGAGCATTTCGGATCAGCTAGTGAAAAGGAAAGCTTGGGTAAGAAAACTAAAACACGTACAAGAACCTCTTAATACATAGCTACATAGCCATCTGACTGCCCCATGAAATGAAACTGCGTGAACAGAGTGGCAAGCATCCTTTCACATAAGGAATTTCTCTGTGCACCCTTTCAGATTGTCAGTATTCGGAGAACTCTAGTCAGAAGATGGGAAGGATATATTCAGGCAGTGGCTAGACACCGTAGCTATATGGCCACAGCCACAATCATCGCATAACAAAGAAAGGAAATGTCCCTCTTAAGGGACACATCAGTATTCAGTCGTGTAACATGTCTGTCCTTACTTGTATGGCTCTCAAACGTTTCCACTAAAGGTAAAAATATTTTAAGGTAGTGATGCCAAACAAGAAAATGGATTTCCTGCCTAAAAGTAAAAACACCAAATCTGTTCATTTTTTCTAGTTAAAACCACATCACTGTGCAAATGAAGTGTTTTCTGAATGTTAATGCTTTTATTGCACATACTGCAACAGCACAAGTTGTGTATGTCCGTGCGAAAGCAAAATAAACAGAAGCCCCAAACCTCGGTTGCCTTACTAATATAATTTAGAAGAAGCCTACAAAAAGTAGCCGACATGCAGTCTGATACAGAGCCATCTACTGGGAGCACACAGCCTTAGGAGGCAATGAGAACTACTTTCTGGATCCCAGTGACATGAACAGCATTTCTTTCCACAAAGAGATGTTTATTAGCAACACCGCCCAGCTTCCTGAGCTGCTAGCAACAGCCTCACTGTAAAACTGGGTATGGAAAATGTGGACATGTACAACATCCAGATTGTTTGTGGTGCTGTCTAAAAGAAAAGGGGATTTTCAGACAGAAGCAAACATCCCAGCGCATTAAAACAAGGCCACCTCCATTACCAATTAATTTTGCTCACCTTACTTGCAACTCGATTGATCCTTTACATACAGTCAGTGAATCCGATGAGAAGAAAAAGAAAAAAAGGTACCTGTCCGCAGATTTCTTCTGGCGATGCAACGTTTGTAAGCAGAACAGAAAGGTCCAGGGTGTGAATGGGAAACTTCTCCAAAGCGTGCAACACCACGGGTGCCACGTAAGAAACCTGGCCGTACCCTTCTTTTCCTACTATTAGCAGACGGGGCTGGCGTGATGTTGGTTCGCAGAAAGCACTCCTAGAACAAGAGTTAAGAAAACAAGCTTATAAATGAGGTGCTGAATAGACACACAGATGTTCCAAGTAATTTTCCTATAGACTTTCTTTTCCCTCCCCAAATAATCCAGATGGCAGCGGTACATTAAATACATGAAAGATTTCCAGTTAAGTTATTCACTCATTCCAATTGTTTCACCTTCTTCCCTTGTGTTTCCTATTCTTTACTAAACCAAGACTGCAAATTAATATCCCTGCAATCTTGCTTTACTTTATTATAAATTTATTATTTATTATATATTTATTATTTACTTTATTATAAATTTATTTTTATTTAAAAATTAATTGGTGAGGAGCATTTGTTTCCCCACTACAATCAGGCTGTACCTCTGCTGGCTTAAATCAAAGATGCTAGAGACTTAGCCTTGCTCTAAAGCACAGAAAATCTTCTGGACAGCACAGCAATAGAAACGGAGAAAAATAACTGATCCAGCTGTGACAACATGATCTAACTTTCCAACTGTGGGCTTGCATGACTTCCACACTAAAATATCACAAGATTAACACAACTTGGTGGCTTAACAAATAAAGACACCATTCAATTTTTTCTCAAGGTGTTTTAACAAGCCCTTTCTCTGTTTTCTTTCTGCTACATAATTCACTACTGGTTTAACAATCCTGGAAAACAGAAGGGCAAAAGGTGGCAACACAAACCCATAAAGTTGGGATATTTTTAGCTAAAAGGACAGACTGCACATTTATGTGGTCTTGAGTCTTTCAAAGAATGCCATGGATTAAGTCAACGTGTTCTGGTAGTCTACGGATCACTTTGGCTTACGAAGAGAAGCCTGGGCTTTTCAATTTGGTCATTCAGAGCAACTTCATTATAACTTTAGTCCCTCCACCCTTTCTTCTTGTGAATACCAAGCACCCCTTCAACACACAAACTTGATGTTGCCCCTTCCTCTACCACCCCTCGCACTTTTAACAGCTGGAACTGTTTACAAAGACTCAGCAGACCCGAGAATTTAAATGTAACAGGGATCTACCTTTCTTTACCTGCTGAAACAGAGGCATTTTTTCTCTGGTCCGTCAGGCATTCCATCTTTTAATTCATCTCCAGAAACCAAGGATGCATCGTCATCACTGTCAAACATATCATCTTGTAAAATAGGATTGAAATGCTCTGAAAGGCAAAAGAGGTTTGTTAACTTTCCTGAATAGCCTTTGTCTCTTTCTCTTCCATTAATACAGCTTCTAAATCAGTGCCAAAACCCTTTCTTCATTTGAGAGCACACACTGAAAGTTATTTCCTAGAGTTCATCCCACCACAGATCTAAGGAGATGGCACAAGGCCCTACAAAGCTGTACTAAATCCCACTGATGTGTACGTGTAAGGTACGCTACTCTTGGTGATTTTTTTCTCCCCCTTAGAATAAAGGAGATTACGAACAATTTCTGCAGTTGCTAAATAGCTTAAAAAAAAAAAAACAACAACAACAAACAAGACCATTTCTTTCTGGAGGAGGTTCCCACAATGAAAGCACAGGGATAAAGGATGTGATGGCCACAGAATTCCATTCATCTAGTAAGTATCAATGCTAATTGATCTCACGTGCATGTGTATAGTACGATCCACAAACATTTAAATTAGGAGACTGGTTAAAAATGATGATAGCTAAAACAATATTTAGCTTAGACCAGGTATACTTGTATCCTGGTCCTGACATTCTTCAGAAAGGAATTAGAAACATTGACCTAGAAATGCTTCCCCTCCAAAGATCTGAGTTTTGATTTTTTAAAGAAAAATAGGTGCCTTATACTTCAAACCTCAAGTCAACCTCTACAAATGCTAATTATCTTAGCTGCCCTCAGAAGCAGGATGCTTCAGTAGAGAACGCATCGTCCTTTACTGTGTATTGAGTCATTCAGAGCTTCCATTTGGCATTTCAGTTTCGAATCCACAATAAAACCTATGCGTTATATTCCAGACTTGCCCAAAAGAAAGACATGCACATGCAAATAATAAAATTCTACCACCATTATGTCTGAAAGCTGTAAGTTGATTGCACAAACCACAAGTTTTTGCTTTAGCAGAATTATAAAGAAGTGGATGCTGTGGTTATACCTTGCTGTCGGTCCTCCTTTAGTGCAAGCTGTGCATGCGGGAAGATCTTCTGCACAACTTGTAAAATATTCTCTACTGATCTTTGAAAAAGTGGCTTGAAAATGGGTGAGAGTGCTTGTATGGGCGAAGTCTCGATCCTGTTTGAAGCTGGAACAACCTTCTTCATAGCCATGAAAAAGTCCTTTGCTTTTATTTTAATAGAATTAACGTCTAGTAGCAACTTCTCCCTACTTGCATAAATCTGAGGATAGCATCGGCGTAGAGAGCACAGCGCAGCTTCAGTACAGAGGGATTTGATATCTGCACCACAGTCTCCTAACAAACAAAAATCAAACGTTACATCAGTCAAGGCCCAGGTTTACAACATGCAACATTTAAAGAATTTGTAATGCCAAAACCAAACAGCTTAACAGGGAATTCAAAGTGCTACCGCTTGTGAGGAATGTTTTAACATTTCGTGTCCATAAAGAACAATTCTGTTTGAATCCTGTCTGCCTCTGGGCCCTGCACTGGCAATTTAATTCTTGAACCACAGATGCAGTGTGTCCCAGTCTCCCCCTCATTCTAGTCAATTTATCAAGTCTTCAGAAAATACTCCTTAAATTTATGAACCTGTTTGCTTTTGTTATTCCGGACTTCTATTTCTAACAGTTACAGCCTTTTTTTTCCTGTCTTCTTCGAGATTAACTTAACACTGCTATAGATGTGACTGTCCCTGTGAATGGCTGGGGAAGAATGTTTTAATTACTCGTGAAGTGTCAATAAGAAAGCTGTTTGTGTTTGATGTCTGGGAGTTTCATAACAACTGATAACAACTAGTGACTGTTATGGGATACTATGCAGACCTTTGGTATCTGGCCAGGGGGCCAAGAGATTAAGAGGAAGAAAAAAGAAGCTGAAGGACGGCTGGCAGACAAGACCTGCAGAAAATGTTCTATAAACTTGGTACAGTGCCAAAGGAGTACAAACAGGAAGGACTTGGAGAAGAAGACTACGAGCCTTCAGCATGAAAGACCCCTAGAGACCCCCAGAGGAGACTGATGCGCATGCTCCAGTAGGAGGGACTGGACCCCGGAGGCTAATTATAATAATCTAATTCTTTTGGAAGTAGTAATGAATATGTATTAGTCTAGGAGCATAAAAATCAGCTGCTTGATGTAACTGGTGTGTGCCCTGGTGGAGCGGAGACTCTCAGTGCACCCAGCACTGTTTGCTTACCTCTATTCTTTTATATTCTTCTAATAAATCCTATTTTTTTATTTAATCCTAATTTGAATCCTGAGCCATTTATACCACTCTCTGCAGGGAAGTTTCATGTTGCTCACTGCCTGATATCCTGCGCTTATGCAGCTGAAGCAGACTCCTCATCAAAAACTATACTCTTGAGGAAGATGCCCCAGAACCATTTAATGTTCTCAGACAACAAGAGGAACGACAATAAAGAGTAAATAGATGAAAGCATCTCACTCAGATTGCTATGAAGGTGTGCCAGCTGCCTCGTTGACTACTTGTGCAGCAAGGCACAAGAGCATGGGTACTGCCTGGTACAAGCTAGGTTCTTTACAACTTGGTCACAAGCAAGAATCCATTTTAATTTCAGTCTTACCAATGCATTTCTCAGCTAGTTCATCAAGCAACATGTCCAGTGGCTGAGGGGTCCAGTCACGAGTATGAATCTTGACAATTTCTTTTCTAGCCTGGAAGCAAAATCATTGCATTTTAGCTTGTCCCAAGTTTTCCTTAAAAATACCAACAAGAAACAAACAAACCAAAAGGCAAACAAGTAAACAAAAAACAAAACAGTCCTCCCTCAAAACCCCTCATCTAATAATACACTTTTCTTACTTGCTCAACTTTCAAGTATTTTACAGTTATTTAATATACACTCTGCATTGTCAACCAGGAAATTGAATAGTTCTTATTTGTTATACTGAACTTTTTCTAGGAACCTACAGTGAAAGAAAAGGCATTTATAGCTTCAATAACAAGTTTCCAAACTACGAGACCTAAGGACCCAGAGGAAAATACTGTAATGAAAAATTTATCCAGAAACATTTCTTTGCTGTCCAAAAAACTTCTCTAAAACTTAGCAAGCTTTCATTGGGACAGTCTCATTACTTCATCACATTTGCTTTCCAGTCAGTAAATTCACAGAAAGCACTTCTGGCACAATGCTTCCAATTGCTACAATTACTATAAAGAAGAAAAGAATTATGACTCAAACTACTACCACTGAGCAGGGGCACAATCAAATGCAAACACGTCCCCTATTCATTCATAAGTGAAGGATTGAGACCAAAAACACAACTTCATGATGAAAACACCCGAGTGGACTAAATAATTAAGCAAACAGGTACAACTTGGGGAATGAAAGGTTTGATTATAGAACTAACTACTTGGTGGTATCATCCTGACCATATATATCCAGTACCAGATTTGTCCTCCATGGAACAACGCAGTGTCTCCACGTATCACTCTTTTGTTCAAGTTGTCATTTTTTTTTTTTCCTATAAAGTTGGACTTTGCCATGGTAGCACTAACGTTGAATTTAAGTTCTCACCTCTTTATCTGGCAAGTTGAAGAGGAACTCTCTGCCAAAGCGTCCTGGTCTTCGTAAAGCAGGATCTATAGAATCCAGTCTGTTAGTAGCTCCGATTACCACGATCTCCCCTCTGTTATCTATGCCATCCATAAGCGTCTGAAGAGTTGAAACAATGGAAATAATAGAAAAATATAAGTTTTACTTACTGGTTCAGTACATTTTGTTACATTCCACATGACTTTCTTGATGCCGGAATAACCTTCTTCCTAGTGGTCATTCAAAACTGAGAAAAAAATAGTCTACCAAGTTGGGGTTTTTTTGATTTGATAATAAATCTGCAGACTGTTAAGTCATCAAGCACTTCAAGACTGTTTGAAATAATCTCTACGTTAATATAAAAGGAGTACCGCACACTTCTGCTCAGGAAGAAAATCACGGAAAATGTCAACTTTGATTTTAGATGTTGAATTTGTTGCAGTGAGATCTTCCTCATCGCACGATTCTATTTGGATTTAAACCATATTATCTATGGAGAGACCAAGATTAGGACAAGAACAGCACAGAGTTCAGCATGAAGCCAATCAGGAGCTCAAGTTTGTATTCTTTGTATTCCACTTTATCCTTCTCTTGCTGGAAGGACCTGCTTTTTGACTCTCCTTCTCTTCACTAGGAGCATGCTCCCTCTTGCTTTGGTAATGCTCTTTCTCAGTGGTTTTAGTCTTGTCCTCTGTATCTTGGCATCTCTCTGTAACAGCTGAGGAGGAAAGGTTTTTAGAGCTACATTCAGTGTCAGACTTGAGAGAGGAAGTATGCTGCAATTTCTCACCAGGCTCACAAGACTCTTTGCCGTACAAAACGGTTTCTTTTGAAATGAGGTCACGTTCTTTTGATCATCTTGCTTTCTCCTTGTCTCCACCGTCATCACATTGGTACTATGCGAGGTATTCATCGTTCCCAGGAGAGTTCGGAGGGTCCACGACACTGCACAAAATAAAATCACATTTCTCACTTCTGCTGAAGAACGTGAATATTAAGAGTAAAACCTTCCAAAGGCAAACAAACAAACAAAAACCTCCGGACTACAGGAACCCTCGCAAAGATATGCCATTTAGAAACCTCTCCGGTGATTAGGACACCTTCTTCAGCTCCCAGAGAAAGTGCTTTTTCCCCTCTTGCTTCTGAAGCCATTGCACTAAAAAAGCAAACGCATCTGTCTCCCTCCACATGCTGCTCTGAATAAGAGCCAGAATATTCAAAGCCACTCGATTTGTTCTCCCCACATCGCCGAAAAAACACCAGTTGAAACAGTTTTCTACCTCTCTCCACGAATTTACATTCACATATCCTATGACTGCAAAAATAGAAGGCGGGGCTCAGGAGGAACAGCCAGTGCTGGAATTAAAAAAAAGCAGCCTGTTTCTTCAGAGTCTTAAGCCTATGCTACTAGGAACAAAACAAAACAAAACAAAACAAGAGGAGAGGAGAACAACAGCGGGAAATTTACCTATTCTCCACGTGTTCAATTGCAAAGCCTCCTCTGGAGGATCAACAGTTGTGAATTCAGTGTGCTTAGGAGAAATCAGATCTACATCTGAACCGCAACTATTTCAGTAGTATCACGAACTTCTGTTACTCTGAAGAAGCAGTCAGCACCGTTTCTATGTTAGGAAAGAGCTGAACAGAGTCTGTTATTCACATCAAGTAGTCAGGCAGGTTTCTTCTTCTTCAGGCTGGGTTTCACTAGAACATGACTAGCCTGTAAGCCTCATGGCATCACCTTCCATCTTGACTGCTGAACCTCCTTGCTCCCTACTATCTTCTTTGCCAAGATACAGCTGTCCACATTTACTTTTCCTACTTGGCTGGACTGAATTTAAGAAGATCTTGCATCTAAGAAAGGGAACAAAAGCTGCTGCCCAGCAGCGTGTGGCTCAGGGAGGAGTGAGAAAGCTCTGTGCAGCCCCCAAGGTCCGTGCAGCAGGAGGCAGGAGGTGCTCCAGGCTCCCAGCAGCAGTTCCCCTGCGGCCTGTGCAGGGAGAGGCCCCTGGTGGAGCAGGCTGTCCCCCTGCAGCCCATGGGTCCCCCGTGGAGCAGATCTCCACGCTGCAGCCCCCCTGTGGCTGGAGGAGCCCCCGGTGGAGCAGGTGGCTGTGGCCTGGAGGAGGCCGCGGCCTGTGGAGAGCCCCCGGTGGAGCAGGCCCCGGGCTGGACTGGAACAGGCTGTGCTGAGCCTGCTTTGCCCGTGACGCTCCTTGTGGAGTGATCTCCCTGTCCTTCTGGCAGCCCTTGAGCCCTTGCCAGCCTCTTTTCTCCCCTTGGCGTTGGAGGAGGGGCAGGGAGAGAGCGCTTGTGCTGGAGCTCAGCTGCCCAGCTGAGGAAAACCACCACGGCTCTGTCTTGCCGCTGCTGCAGCACGCTGGTAGCAGCCAGCACCGTCTGTTCTTCGAGCCTCAGCAAGCCCACAGCATCTTCCCAGAAGGGATCCCTTTCCTTCACGCCTCCAGAGGCTGAGGGCTTGTGCCCCGTTTGCAAGCGCTTTCTCAGTGCCCCCTTCCCCAGAGAAGGATCCCAGCTGCTTGGCTTCCCTGCCCTCTGCTGCCAGGCTCCCGCAGCTGCTATCCCAGCAGCGCAGCAGCCAGCTGACAATGTGCTCACCTGGAGGACAGCTGCAATCTTGTCCCATGGCTCGCAGCTCGCCCAGGGATGGGGATCACCTGCTTCCTGCTGCTTTTCTCTCTGCTCTCCTTTCCAACAGCTTCCTGTGCCCTGGGATGGCCCTACCTTGGGGTAGGCTGCCTCGCCTTCCTCTTGCTCCTTCCCCTTCTTGGGAGGACTTTCTGCCCTTCCGAAACGAGATGACTTCTGCATGCATTCCTTCCCCTTGTGTGTATTGGCGCCTGAGACAGCAATGGGGTCGTCCCCGGAGCCAGCTCTCAGGGCCTGTGCCAGGCTTGGAGGGGCTGCAGGGAACATGCCAGGGGCTGGAGGGGCTGCAGGGAACATGCCAGGGGCTGGAGGGGCTGGATGTGAAGTACTATCAGTAAAGAATTTCTTCCTAACATATATCAGAAATCTAACTTTTCAGTGTAAAGCTATTAGTCCATGTCCTGTCACTCCAGGCCCTGATAAAGACCCCCTCCCCAGCTTTCCTATAGGTTGCCTTTAAGTACAGGAAGGCTCTCAGCCTGGCTGAGTGATGGCAGATCCTTCACAATATTATTTGAATTTCACGTAAATAGAACAGACTATCAACTTACTTAGGAGAAGTAATACAATTTCAGAACTATTCAAAACCAAAGGCATTCCAAACTAAGTTTAAGTTCAGAGGAAATCCAAAGAAAAAAACTAATTTTGAAACTAATAATCAGAGACCATAATCTTCTTCAAATGATAGATTTTCCTCCTGTACTGGGTAATTTTGATCTGTCTTTAATGATCATCCAGACATGGCTTTGACACCGAGTATCTTGCTTTGCCTCTGCATTAAGTCTTCTTCTCATGTGAGGTAAATGTCCTGCTCTTATGGGATGGGCCTAGGAGACATACGCGCTGTGTCTCATGATGCTTGGATATCATCTTAATTCTGGGTGAAGATGAAAGGTCTCACTGCTTCCTGAACAGGGAAGTGGATGTCTGCAGTTAAGAACCCTCTGTCTAATCTAGAAACATGAAGGAAGGAGTTTGCTGGATTGCAAGTGACAGTGAAGAAAGCCACAGGTGACATATCAAACTGATTAAAATGTTATTTAGCTCAGGGCATGGCTAATGATGTGGAGCTGGAATAGTTTGATGACTGTAATTACACTCACTATCACTGTGACTTGTTTATAGGATGGTAATGCCTAAAGGTCCCACTGGAGCCTGAAACAAGGTTGTGCTGGGTGCTGCACGTGCATATCTCAGTAGCGCTTTGATAGCTAGTGATACAAACAGACAAAACAGAGATTGAAAGGAGAAACGGGGGGACAGAGATAAGAAGATCTTCCTGCAGGTCATTTAGGGTATGAGCCAGGACTTCAGTGCATCCAGCTCTCTAGTGCTCTGCTGGCCCAGTGAGATGAATGGAAAACATTGCAGCCTTGGAAAAATAGTGCTTCTTCTAATTCTTTGGCCAGTTTTGATGATTTAGGACTGCTCTATTTATTTATTTATTTATTTTACTTTCCCCATTTGTGCTGGAGAAGGTGAACTTTTTAAATACCTATTCTGAATTCAAATATCATTTTCATTGTTATGTTTCTGTTTTGTTGGCACTATTCGTAATGACTTCTACCCTTCAGTGGAAGCAAAAGCTTATCATACCATAAAAGTGGAAAGGTCACAGAAAACTTCAGAGCTTTTGAAGAAAGCTGAGGAAAATCCATTCCCTGTTCTAGGCAGAGGGAGTGGCTGATTTCCAGACAGGTAAATGGGCAGGATAAGGCCACTTCATGTCCGCTGATGGCCAGTTGTATGGACCGCGAAGATAATGGACTAGCAGCACAAGAGACAGTGCCAATAATCTAATCCAATACAATCTATTTCAAGTGGTAGAGACCTGATACTCTACGACAATGTGAGGAAGACCAAACTGTCAGGCAAACTTTGAGATGATCATGTTCAGGATCTAAAACTCTTAAGACAAGTGTCAACACAGGAAGGGTGAAATAAAGGCATGAATGCCATACAAGTACTGATAAATCTCAGGAAGTCTGGAAACCAGGGCAGATGGATGGAATAAGATGGTGCTTTGTGTTAGCAAGAAGCAGAGGTTAGGGAAATGTTATGGGTCAGCAATAGAGTGGTTTTGTGCAAATCGCTGCTAAAGAAAGACAGCCTTGCTAGCCTGCTCTTTGCTCTTAGCTCCAGTCTACAGTTATCAGACACATAAACAATAATGGGAATTACGGGAGACTTCAACTTCCCAGCAAAAGACTGAAAGATGATTACCACTTATTCTCATACAGATATACTATGTGATGGATTTCTTCACAAAAGTGAAAAAATATAAGACCATTTTAGACTTGGCTCCTGTACGGGTTTAAATGTAGTAAGATTTGAATAAAGTCTGATCATGAGCTGACTTTTCTCATTTTACATTTCAAGACAGACAACACCAGGCTTAGAACGAAGGTTTTGAGGCTTACAAATGCAAACTTTGAAATCTAAGGAAATGAATCATTGAGTCTGACTAAGCATCTCTGGGACTGGAGTGCAGAGAAGGCAGAGTTAAAATTCAAAATTCAGATGGGAAAAGAGCAATGAGAAAAGGTACATTTCAGAGGTTAAAAACTGCAAAAATAAAGTACGAATGACCCAAAACCTCCTTCACATAGGAAATTAAACAATAATAGTAAATGATACTTAAGCCACAGAAACCAGGGGGAACAAAGAGAACAAATTAGGACAGTTGCATACTCGAGGCAAAAATAGATCAAAAGTTAATGATGTCTCAAATGCTGCAAATCTTATTTCCTGCATCTAACAGCAACAACAATGTGATATTAAGGGCAGTGACAGGATTCCCATTGCAAATGAGGGTAGGGCACTAGGCACAACATCATCTGAGGTGAAATAAAAATCTACAGTGATTCAAGTGAAAAATGACAAGCTGATATCTACCTAGCCTATTAACAGCATTGGCACACAGAACAACAAGTCATGTAGGAAAAATACATCACAACTGTGCAAATCAGGGATAGTCCCCAGAATGGGAGAGTAACAAATATACTTCTGTCCAGGAGAATGTAAAGAGTGATCCAGACAAGTGCAGGCCTGTTAGTTTGACATCAACGCTGAGCAAAGTTTTGTAGCAAGAAGAGATAAGACTAGGAAAGTAGCGGGTAATGTGGAATTTACAAGATAATTTATTAAAGCTAATTTGTTTCCAGAGAATTTAGTAGCTTGCCTTTGTAGGACCAGTGCTCCCCTACACAGGGGATGAACTACATCTATTTCACTTTCTGTGAGCTTCTGATACATTATCTATGGATTTGGGCTTTGGGGCTGCAAGTGAATCAAGGGAGTTTGCAATTGTTCACACTGTTCGAAGAGGGAATTACCAGCAAAGGAGAGGTTCCCTGTAGTGATTCTCAGAGACAGTTCTGAAACTGCAGCTGCTAAGGAGGCAAAGACTCATGGAGAAATGTAGGCTGGAAGGGACCTCTGAAAACCCAACCTCCTATTCAGAGCAGAGATGACTTCAAATTTAGGTATGTTCAGTATGGACATGGTGGCCGAAGACTAAAAATTACATATGAGCTTTGAGATTTCCAGGTGACATAAAGTTGGGAAGTACTACCGAGCCTGACAGAAGGATATCCCTTGTGATTGAAATGGTTCAGGTGAAGTGACATTTGATAATACAAAGCAGAGCCATGCTAAGAGATTCTCAACCAAGGGTGGTTTTTTTTTTTTTCTTTTTTTTTTTTTTTTTTTTTTTGTCATGTTTGCTATATGGCAGTCAGGAGTTTAAAACAAACAATAAAACAACAAAACCCCATGTTCATACACTGTTAACAGAAGAACTGAAAAAGTTAAGTGGTTATATGGTGTGTATGGCTATTCTTTTTTTTTTTTTTTTTCTCCAGTATAAATACACCTGACAGGGCAGCCCTGCCACACATTTAAGACATGAGGCAAAATTCTGCCACTTGTATTCACATTGAACTTAGGAGGAAGTGTTCAGAAGACAGAAGGAACAAGTTGCCTATTGTGTGGAAGGGAATTAAAGGACATCATTCTGCTCAGCCAGATGCCAGTTGAGAGAAAAATATGACGTCTCTGTGAAAATGCATTTCTTGAGTAAATATCAAGGAGAATTAGGAAATGTGTAAGTTGGGAGATACATCTGAAATGATGATTGCAGTTGGCTTATGAGGAACTTTGGACAGGAAATTGGTAGAAACTTCCCATTTTAAGAATAAAGTGCACCATAGATATGAAGTCAGCATTCACCTAAAGAGTAGAGGCCAACTCAAAGCCCCCACAACAAAGCAGTGGACAAACCAGAACACTAACATGTTGTGGTCTAGAGTCACACAGATATACATAAGTTTACTATACCTAAACATCTGAGGGGTTCCTTTGAGAGGCGGAGGGCTTGTGCCCCATTTCCATTTCCACTCTCAGTGTCCCCTGCCTCAGAGAAGGATCCCAGCTGCTTGGCTTCCCTGGCCTCTGATGCCAGGCTACCAGAGCAGGTATCCCAGCATCGCAGCAAACAGGTGACAATTTGAGTGCCATAGCAGTCCTCAATGCTAGCTGGACACTCAGGGCATTTGTGGCCACCCACCTTTGTGAGCTCCAAGGCTGACAGTGACTCTCTGCTGAGCTGCCACAGCTCTCAGGCGTCCCGGTGACAGAGCTTTCGGCGCTAAGCTGACTGCCAGGAGAAAAGGCTGCCGTGAAATGGCTGCTCCACAATGCCAGGAGCAAGGTCTGCTGGGCTGGGGGTTCGCAGGGGAGCTCAGCCTTGGGCCTGGCAACTGCGCCTGGAAGCCAGGGACGGCCTTGGTGTGCAGCTGGACACCTGGGCCTGAGAAAGCAAGGTCTCTTTCCAGACACTTGGCACCATCGTCACCCAGTGGCTGTCTGAGGGGGACGAGAGAAATGCACAGCATCTCTTGCTTTCCTGAAAAAGGGATGGATTTTGACCCCAAAGCGAGCTCCTTTCTCTCGGAAGCATCACGTCCTCCTGTCTTTCTTGTATTTGGCTATGACTTTAGGAATCCCTGCAATCCCTGCAGCTGTGTCCCCTGCCAGCTTCTTGTGTGCCCCAAGCATCCTCGCTTGCAGGGCAGTAGAAGATGCAGAAAAGGCCTTGCCTTAGTGGAAGCACTGCCCTGCAGGAGCTCCAACAACCCTCTCAGCAGCACGCTGTAGCCCCCAAATGCCCCCGAAATGGCACATTTCAGCTACTGGGAAGGAAACGAGCTCGCTCAAGGTGAGCTACCCGCTCAAGGCCCAGGTGTCTGTGAGGCGGTGTTGGCAAGGAGTCCTGTTGTGTGAGTCTGTTCTTTGTGGGTGCTCCGTCCCCACAAGGCTTGCTTTTCAAGGCCCTGGAGAGTCTTGTGGGCACTGGCCTGGGGTCTCAGGCTGAGCCAGCTGCTGGCTGGCAATCAGGGAGGCTCGCTCGGTGTCTTGGCTTGGGTTTGCATGGCCAGGCTGTGGGAGTGGGGGGCTGCAGGGGTGTCCTCTGTGAGGAGAATGCAGCAGCTGCCCCATGGGAGCTCAGGGCCGCTGCCAGGAGGCTCCTTCCAGGAGGGACCCACCCGCTGCTGCCCAGAACGCAGAGCAAAAGGATGATGTTTGCGCCTGGGGGAGAGCCCATCTAAGAAAGGGAACAAAAGCTGCTGCCCAGCAGCGTCTGGCTCAGGGAGGAGTGAGAAAGCTCTGTGCAGCCCCCAAGGTCCGTGCAGCAGGAGGCAGGAGGTGCTCCAGGCTCCCAGCAGCAGTTCCCCTGCGGCCTGTACAGGGAGAGGCCCCTGGTGGAGCAGGCTGTCCCCCTGCAGCCCATGGGTCCCCCGTGGAGCAGATCTCCACGCTGCAGCCCCCCTGTGGCTGGAGGAGCCCCCGGTGGAGCAGGTGGCTGTGGCCTGGAGGAGGCCGCGGCCTGTGGAGAGCCCCCGGTGGAGCAGGCCCCGGGCTGGACTGGAACAGGCTGTGCTGAGCCTGCTTTGCCCGTGACGCTCCTTGTGGAGTGATCTCCCTGTCCTTCTGGCAGCCCTTGAGCCCTTGCCAGCCTCTTTTCTCCCCTTGGCGTTGGAGGAGGGGCAGGGAGAGAGCGCTTGTGCTGGAGCTCAGCTGCCCAGCTGAGGAAAACCACCACGGCTCTGTCTTGCCGCTGCTGCAGCACGCTGGTAGCAGCCAGCACCGTCTGTTCTTTGAGCCTCAGCAAGCCCACAGCATCTTCCCAGAAGGGATCCCTTTCCTTCACGCCTCACAGGCGCCGCCTCCAGAGGCTGAGGGCTTGTGCCCTGTTTTCAAGCGCTTTCTCAGTGCCCCCTTCCCCAGAGAAGGATCCCAGCTGCTTGGCTTCCCTGCCCTCTGCTGCCAGGCTCCCGCAGCTGCTATCCCAGGAGCGCAGCAGCCAGCTGACAATGTGCTCACCTGGAGGACAGCTGCAATCTTGTCCCATGGCTCGCAGCTCGCCCAGGGATGGGGATCACCTGCTTCCTGCTGCTTTTCTATCTAATCTCCTTTCCAACAGCCTCCTGTGCCCTGGGATGGCCCTACCTTGGGGTAGGCTGCCTCGCCTTCCTCTTGCTCCTTCCTCTTCTTGGGAGGACTTTCTGCCCTTCCGAAACGAGATGACTTCTGCATGCATTCCTTCCCCTTGTGTGTATTGGTGCCTGAGACAGCAGCGGGGTCGTCCCCGGAGCCAGCTGTAGGGCCTGTGCCAGGCTTGGAGGTGCTGCAGGGAACATGCCAGGGGCTGGAGGGGCTGCAGGGAACATGCCAGGGGCTCGAGGGGCCGCAGGGTGTGTGACAAGGCTTTGAGGGGCCTCAGGTCCTGCCGCAGTGGTTGAAGTCGATGCAGGGAACATCAGAGTTGTTGGAGGGGCTGCAGGTAAAATGCCAGGGCTTGCAGCAGCTGCAGGCTGCGTCACAGCTTTGCATCAGGTCAAGACGCATTTTCCTAGAACCATACATTTCCTCCTGAAGGGGCTGAAGAGCATGGAATGGTCTTCAAAATGCACAGAGCAGACCCCAGCAAATGTAGAGCTGCTGCTAGCAAGTAGGTAACTTTATTGTTCCTGTTGTTAATTTTGTTTCACAACAACAGATGCAAATATGTATCTTGAATGAGGGCAAAGGTGACCTTGGATCTGAAGCACACAGGCGTTCGCTAGTGTCCCCCCATCCGGAGTGAATCCAGAACGACTCGGAAGGAAAAATAAAATCCAAACCAGTGCGTTGTGATAAAGAGAGTTTAATAGGGTAGAAAAGGAATAAAAACCAACAAAATAATAAATAATGATACTTACAGTTTATAAGATATTAATATATAAAAATATTTAATGCTATTAAATACTTATAATTTTATAATAATAAAACAATGCCGTACTGTACAACACAGTCAATAAAGTGGATTTAATTAAATAAATAAGAAAACCAATAAATTAAATGAAAATTTAAAAATTTAAATTTAATACAAATAAAACCCATTTGTCCCATTCCAATGAATTGCTATCCCCATCATCACTTCCCATCCCACTGATCATTTGCTATCCCAAAGACCTCCCAGTTCTTATCCCCTTGGCATGCCAGTGCAAGAAGAAGTGCTCTGCAGGCAGAGGCCTTGCTGAGTGACCACCTAAGGAGAGGAATTTAATCCAGAAGGCAGGAAAGAAGAGCAATGCCCCGAAAGAAGAAGCAAGTCTTGTCTCTCAGCCCTTTGGTGTCCCAAGCAGCAGTTGCCATGGCCAAGCTTTCCCAGCCCAGCTGCTGCCAGCATCTCCCCAGCTTGCCATTGCCACCTTCCTGGGTGAGGCGCGCGCGCATTTGCCATTGGCGCTGTTGCCATCCCTGTGAGTGGCAAGCCCATCCCCTAGCTCCAGCACGAGAGAGGGGAGAGGGCAAGCGAGAGGGGCAAGGGCTGAGGAGCGTGGCTGAAGCTGGAGCAGGTGCCTGCAGAGGTCTCTGTGCCTGCCTGGGTGCTGCGGGGGCCGTCGAGGAGAAGCCCGAGGTCGGTCACGGGTAGCTGGAGCCTGGCACTGTCGGCGGGGCGCTGGGCATGCTGCTGGGGCTGCTGGAGGTGGGCTGCGGCTGCACACAGGCCAGCTGGCACGCTGGCCCCAGCGCCTTGGCCCTGGCCCCCAGCGGCTGCAAAGTCTCGCTGGGGGTCTTTGTCCCCGGCTGCTGGCGCTGCAGCGTCCTGGCCCCGCTGGCCTGGGGACAGAGCCTGTCCTGGGGCCGCACGGCACGGGGCTCCCCACTCGGAGTCTCCGGCAGCAGCCGCGCTCTGCGGGGAGGTGGCGCCGCTGCTCCTTGCCCCCCTGCAGCCCCCGGGCTTCGCGCTCTCTTGCTGGGTGCCGTGGTGCTGTTGATCGCCAGCTGCTGCCCGCTGCTGCCTGCTTCCCTGCTGCTGCCAGCCACCGTGCTGCTGCCACCCGTCTTCCCCTGGCACGGTCTCTTGCGGCCTTGGCCAGCCTGGCCCAGCAGCGTCTTCCTCTCCTTGCCGGGGGGGTTCTCTGTCGTCGGCCTCCTGTGCTGGCAGCTCTGCGCTGTCCCGGGGGTGCTGCTGGGCGCAGGGCGCTTGGCCCCCCGCTTGGTGCCGGTGGACGCAGGGGCAGGCGGGGGGCTCTTGAGGGGACCCAGGGGGCGTTTGGGCAGGGGTCTCCTATGGTCAGTGCGGCCCTTGGGGTTGGGGCGTTTCTTGGGGGAACTCGGGGGGGATTTGGGCTGGGGTCTACTAAGGGCACTGGGGACCTTGGGGTTGGGGCGGGTCTTGAGGGAACGCTGGGGGGGTTGGGGCAGGGGTCTACTAAGGGCACTGAGGAGCTGGGTGTCAGGGAGGCTCCTGGGGGGACTCAGGGGTGGACTGGGTACGGGGCTCCTAAGCGCACTGGGCAGGGGACTGGCTGCAGGGCTGAGCGGGGGGCTCACTGCTGGCACGACGGGGGACTGCAGCGACAGCCCACCCTCAAGCTTCTCGGGGCGCAGCCCAGGGGTTGAGGGGACCTCACCGAGGGCTCCTGTGGCTTCCAGTCCCTGCGTGCTCGGCTCCTCGATGTCCTCGCAGAGGTCGGGCAGCTGCGAGAGGAAGCGGCTGAGGGCAGGACTGCTGGGCAAATCGGGGAAGGCGTCCTGGGGCTCCACGGCATCGAGCCAGCTGAGCAGCTCCTCCATGCCGGGGATGGGGATGTCCAGGTCGGCCAGGAGCTCGTCCTGCATGTGCTGCAGCTGCTGGCTGTCCCCTGCCAGCTCTGGAAAGGCCTCGGCAAAGGCATCAGGGCCCAGCTCGGGCAGCTGCGGGGGCTCCTCAGGCACCTGCGGGGCTGTCGCCGCTGAGGACGAAGCAAGAAAATCCCCCAAGACGGGCGATGTCAGCTTTCCCATGGCCCCTGGGTGTGGGGCGCCCAGCGGCCGGCTGTGCCAGCCCCAAACTCACCGTCAGGCGTCGCCGTCTGGGTGCTGGCGGTCCTTGGAGCCTGGGCAGGCTTGGGGGCAGTGGGGCCGGGCAGCGGGGGCCCCTGGTCCTCGCTGAGCCCCACGGCGTGCAAGCAGGGCTCCGGCAGCTGCCCCCGGCTGCTGCTCAGGGTGCGGGGCGTGGGGAGCGCCTGCCCCCGCAGCGGAGGCCCCGGGACGAGGGGTGGCGGGGGGTTGCGCTGGGCGGGGGCCTGCAACAGGCAGGTGCCTGCGGGGTGCAGGAGCTCCCCATGGAGCACGGCCCTGGGCCCCAGCCCCAGCGCATGGTGGGGTACCAGTGTCCCCGTCACCATGGGCTGTCCCCACTGATGGACGGGGGCACAGGGAGGAGCGGTGTGGGGGAGCTGCCCCCCGGCGGGGAGCTGCACCAGCTGCAGCTGGTGCCCCATGCTTGGGAGCTGCACCAGCTGCAGGTTTTGCCCCACAGCGGGGAGCTGCACCAGCTGCAGCTGGTGCCCCACGGCGGGGAGCTGCCCCACAGCAGGGAGCTGCCCCCCGGCGGGGAGCTGCCCAAGCTGCAGGTGGTGCCCCTGGGCTGGGAGGTGCCCCCCAGGTGGCAGCTGCACCCCGGCGGGGAGCTGCAGCACCTGCCCCTGGACCCCCGGCACCACGTGCCAGACGGTGGCCTGGGGCAGCGCGGAGGGGAGGGTGGGTACCTGCGGGGGCTGCAAGGGCAGCGCCGTCGCTCCGGGGAGGGAGGGCAGCAGCCAGGCAGCCACCGTTGGCGGCACGGCTGGGACGACGAAGGGGGAGTTTTGCGTCTGCGCAAGCCGCGGAAGCCGTCTGGGGAAACCCTCTGTGGGAAAAAGGCCGCTGGGCTGAGCTCTGGGGCGCTGGGCTCGCCAGCAGGGCCGCAGCCCCGGGAGGAGCGGGAGCCGGCTGCTGGACCTGCCATGGTGGCTGGAGAGTGGGGCGGTTGCTTGGGGAACCCGGGCAACGGGGGTTCCGTCCCAACGGCTCACCAGCCCCTCGCCGACATCTTGGGGAGGACTGCAGGCTTTGGACCCAAGCAGGCTGCCCAGCGCAAGACTTGGCCATCCCCAGCAGGCTTGCCCTCCCACGCAGCACTTGCCATGCCCACCACGCTTCCACACCGCCTCTTTTCCCTGGCATTTCCCATGCCAGGACCAGCTTTCATCCTCATGGTCATTTCCCATCCTGACAAGTTCACATGAGAACAGATTCCCAGACAAAAGATTTCCCATCAACACGAAGCGTTTCTTCATCCAAAGAGATCTCGTCCCAAAGAATTTCCCTCTCTTGGATGACTTTTCCAAGTATTTCCTTCCTCAGCGAATGTTACCCACCCCTTTCAAGACTTCCCATCCCAATGTTTTCCCATCCCAGGAGCGATTGCTCATCCCAATGCTTTTGCTTCCCAGTGCTTTCAAAGCCCGGGAACATTTCCCACCTCTCTCATTTCCTAGCCCAATGCCTTTCCACGCCAAGGAAACCTTCCCATCCCAGCAAGGATTTCTCGGCCCACTCAGCCTTCCCCATCCCAAGCGTTTCCCAGCTTCACCATCCAACACACAGCTTGGCCAGCCTACAGCTCTAGAGAGGGATTTGGACGATGCTGATAGACACAAGGTCACGGGGATTTGCTGTGCTGATGATTGCTCTTTATTACAGATCAACACAGATCCCCAGTCCCAAGGGTGCTAGGATGAATCTGGCAAATATGTAGATACGAGGCTCTTCCATTTCTTACCGGGAAAGAAAGAGATCTGTGCGTTTCTCTCTCTCCACCTTAGGAAAAACATAGGAAGGGGAGAGTACTAATGAACAGGAGCATGCTCAGCTCAGCCACCACGAAGGAGGCTGCCCGCTCCTCAGCACCTCTAAGCAGCAGCACCTTCAAGTCTCCTCCTGCAGCAGCAGCACATCAGTGTCTCTTGTCCCACCAGCAGGACAGTGGCGTCTCCCATTGCACCATGCCGACCTCCACGCCTCGAGTGCCAGCACCAGTCCTCAATGCGAGCTGGACGCTCAGGGCACTTGCGGCCACCCACCTTTGTGAGCTCCAAGCTGACAGTGACTCTCTGCTGAGCTCCCATGGCTCTCAGGCGTCCCAGTGACAGAGCATTCGGCGCTAAGCTGACTGCCAGGAGAAAAGGCTGCCGTGAAATGGCTGCTCCACAATGCCAGGAGCAAGGTCTGCTGGGCTGGGGGTTCGCAGGGGAGCTCGGCCTTGGGCCTGGCAACCGCGTCTGGAAGCCAGGGACGGCCTTGGTGTGCAGCTGGACACCTGGGCCTGAGAAAGCAAGGTCTCTTTCCAGACACTTGGCACCATCGTCACCCAGTGGCTGTCTGAGGGGGACGAGAGAAATGCACAGCATCTCTTGCTGCCCTGCAGTGCTGCTGTCCTACGCCCTTGGGGGTCTGCGGGATAGAAAAAGGGATGGATTTTGACCCAAAACCCAGCTCCTTTATATCAAAAGGATCACGTCCTCCTGTCTTTCTTGTATTTGGCTATGACTTTAGGAATCCCTGCATTCCCTGCAGCTGTGTCCCCTGCCAGCTTCTTGTGTGCCCCAAGCATCCTCGCTTGCAGGGCAGTAGAAGATGCAGAAAAGGCCTTGCCTTAGTGGAAGCACTGCCCTGCAGGAGCTCCAACATCCCTCTCAGCAGCACGCTATAGCCCCCAGACTCCCAAGAAACGGCACATTTCAGCTACTGGGAAGGAAATGAGCTCGCTCAAGGTGAGCTACCTGCTCAAGGCCCAGGTGTCTGTGAGGCGGTGTTGGCAAGGAGTCCTGTTGTGTGAGTCTGTTCTTTGTGGGTGCTCCGTCCCCACAAGGCTTGCTTTTCAAGGCCCAGGAGAGTCTTGTGGGCACTGGCCTGGGGTCCCAGGCTGAGCCAGCTGCTGGCTGGCAATCAGGGAGGCTCGCTCGGTGTCTTGGCTTGGGTTTGCGTGGCCAGGCTGTGGGAGCGGGGGGCTGCAGGGGTGTCCTCTGTGAGGAGAATGCAGCAGCTGCCCCATGGGAGCTCAGGGCCGCTTCCAGGAGGCTCCTTCCAGGAGCGACCCACCCGCTGCTGCCCAGAACGCAGAGCAAAAGGATGATGTTTGCGCCTGGGGGAGAGCCCATCTAAGAAAGGGAACAAAAGCTGCTGCCCAGCAGCGTGTGGCTCAGGGAGGAGTGAGAAAGCTCTGTGCAGCCCCCAAGGTCCGTGCAGCAGGAGGCAGGAGGTGCTCCAGGCTCCCAGCAGCAGTTCCCCTGCGGCCTGTGCAGGGAGAGGCCCCTGGTGGAGCAGGCTGTGCCCCTGGTGGAGCAGGCTGTCCCCCTGCAGCCCATGGGTCCCCCGTGGAGCAGATCTCCACGCTGCAGCCCCCCTGTGGCTGGAGGAGCCCCCGGTGGAGCAGGTGGCTGTGGCCTGGAGGAGGCCGCGGCCTGTGGAGAGCCCCCGCAGGAGCAGGCCCCGGGCTGGACTGGAACAGGCTGTGCTGAGCCTGCTTTGCCCGTGACGCTCCTTGTGGAGTGATCTCCCTGTCCTTCTGGCAGCCCTTGAGCCCTTGCCAGCCTCTTTTCTCCCCTTGGCGTTGGAGGAGGGGCAGGGAGAGAGCGCTTGTGCTGGAGCTCAGCTGCCCAGCTGAGGAAAACCACCACGGCTCTGTCTTGCCGCTGCTGCAGCACGCTGGTAGCAGCCAGCACCGTCTGTTCTTCGAGCCTCAGCAAGCCCACAGCATCTTCCCAGAAGGGATCCCTTTCCTTCACGCCTCACAGGCGCCGCCTCCAGAGGCTGAGGGCTTGTGCCCCGTTTGCAAGCGCTTTCTCAGCGCCCCCTTCCCCGGAGAAGGATCCCAGCTGCTTGGCTTCCCTGCCCTCTGCTGCCAGGCTCCCGCAGCTGCTATCCCAGCAGCGCAGCAGCCAGCTGACAATGTGCTCACCTGGAGGACAGCTGCAATCTTGTCCCATGGCTCGCAGCTCGCCCAGGGATGGGGATCACCTGCTTCCTGCTGCTTTTCTATCTAATCTCCTTTCCAACAGCCTCCTGTGCCCTGGGATGGCCCTACCTTGGGGTAGGCTGCCTCGCCTTCCTCTTGCTCCTTCCCCTTCTTGGGAGGACTTTCTGCCCTTCCGAAACGAGATGACTTCTGCATGCATTCCTTCCCCTTGTGTGTATTGGTGCCTGAGACAGCAACGGGGTCGTCCCCGGAGCCAGCTGTAGGGCCTGTGCCAGGCTTGGAGGGGCTGCAGGGAACATGCCAGGGGCTGGAGGGGCTGCAGGGTGTGTGACAAGGCTTTGAGGGGCCTCAGGTCCTGCCGCAGTGGTTGAAGTCGATGCAGGGAACATCAGAGTTGTTGGAGGGGCTGCAGGTAAAATGCCAGGGCTTGCAGCAGCTGCAGGCTGCGTCACAGCTTTGCATCAGGTCAAGACGCATTTTCCTAGAACCATACATTTCCTCCTGAAGGGGCTGAAGAGCATGGAATGGTCTTCAAAATGCACAGAGCAGACCCCAGCAAATGTAGAGCTGCTGCTAGCAAGTAGGTAACTTTATTGTTCCTGTTGTTAATTTTGTTTCACAACAACAGATGCAAATATGTATCTTGAATGAGGGCAAAGGTGACCTTGGATCTGAAGCACACAGGCGTTCGCTAGTGTCCCCCCATCCGGAGTGAATCCAGAACGACTCGGAAGGAAAAATAAAGTCCAAACCAGTGCGTTGTGATAAAGAGAGTTTAATAGGGTAGAAAAGGAATAAAAACCAACAAAATAATAAATAATGATACTTACAGTTTATAAGATATTAATATATAAAAATATTTAATACTATTAAATACTTATAATTTTATAATAATAAAACAATGCCATACCGTACAACACAGTCAATAAAGTGGATTTAATTAAATAAATAAGAAAACCAATAAATTAAATGAAAATTTAAAAATTTAAATTTAATACAAATAAAACCCATTTGTCCCATTCCAATGAATTGCTATCCCCATCATCACTTCCCATCCCACTGATCATTTGCTATCCCAAAGACCTCCCAGTTCTTATCCCCTTGGCATGCCAGTGCAAGAAGAAGTGCTCTGCAGGCAGAGGCCTTGCTGAGTGACCACCTAAGGAGAGGAATTTAATCCAGAAGGCAGGAAAGAAGAGCAATGCCCCGAAAGAAGAAGCAAGTCTTGTCTCTCAGCCCTTTGGTGTCCCAAGCAGCAGTTGCCATGGCCAAGCTTTCCCAGCCCAGCTGCTGCCAGCATCTCCCCAGCTTGCCATTGCCACCTTCCTGGGTGAGGCGCGCGCGCATTTGCCATTGGCGCTGTTGCCATCCCTGTGAGTGGCAAGCCCATCCCCTAGCTCCAGCACGAGAGAGGGGAGAGGGCAAGCGAGAGGGGCAAGGGCTGAGGAGCGTGGCTGAAGCTGGAGCAGGTGCCTGCAGAGGTCTCTGTGCCTGCCTGGGTGCTGCGGGGGCCGTCGAGGAGAAGCCCGAGGTCGGTCACGGGTAGCTGGAGCCTGGCACTGTCGGCGGGGCGCTGGGCATGCTGCTGGGGCTGCTGGAGGTGGGCTGCGGCTGCACACAGGCCAGCTGGCACGCTGGCCCCAGCGCCTTGGCCCTGGCCCCCAGCGGCTGCAAAGTCTCGCTGGGGGTCTTTGTCCCCGGCTGCTGGCGCTGCAGCGTCCTGGCCCCGCTGGCCTGGGGACAGAGCCTGTCCTGGGGCCGCACGGCACGGGGCTCCCCACTCGGAGTCTCCGGCAGCAGCCGCGCTCTGCGGGGAGGTGGCGCCGCTGCTCCTTGCCCCCCTGCAGCCCCTGGGCTTCGCGCTCTCTTGCTGGGTGCCGTGGTGCTGTTGATCGCCAGCTGCTGCCCGCTGCTGCCTGCTTCCCTGCTGCTGCCAGCCACCGTGCTGCTGCCACCCGTCTTCCCCTGGCACGGTCTCTTGCGGCCTTGGCCAGCCTGGCCCAGCAGCGTCTTCCTCTCCTTGCCGGGGGGGTTCTCTGTCGTCGGCCTCCTGTGCTGGCAGCTCTGCGCTGTCCCGGGGGTGCTGCTGGGCGCAGGGCGCTTGGCCCCCCGCTTGGTGCCGGTGGACGCAGGGGCAGGCGGGGGGCTCTTGAGGGGACCCAGGGGGCGTTTGGGCAGGGGTCTCCTATGGTCAGTGCGGCCCTTGGGGTTGGGGCGTTTCTTGGGGGAACTCGGGGGGGATTTGGGCTGGGGTCTACTAAGGGCACTGCGACCCTTGGGGTTGGGGCGTTTCTTGGGAGAACTCGGGGGGGATTTGGGCTGGGGTTTACTAAGGGCACTGGGGACCTTGGGGTTGGGGCGGGTCTTGAGGGAACGCTGGGGGGGTTGGGGCAGGGGTCTACTAAGGGCACTGAGGAACTGGGTGTCAGGGAGGCTCCTGGGGGGACTCAGGGGTGGACTGGGTAGGGGGCTCCTAAGCGCACTGGGCAGGGGACTGGCTGCAGGGCTGAGCGGGGGGCTCACTGCTGGCACGACGGGGGACTGCAGCGACAGCCCACCCTCAAGCTTCTCGGGGCGCAGCCCAGGGGTTGAGGGGACCTCACCGAGGGCTCCTGTGGCTTCCAGTCCCTGCGTGCTCGGCTCCTCGATGTCCTCGCAGAGGTCGGGCAGCTGCGAGAGGAAGCGGCTGAGGGCAGGACTGCTGGGCAAATCGGGGAAGGCGTCCTGGGGCTCCACGGCATCGAGCCAGCTGAGCAGCTCCTCCATGCCGGGGATGGGGATGTCCAGGTCGGCCAGGAGCTCGTCCTGCATGTGCTGCAGCTGCTGGCTGTCCCCTGCCAGCTCTGGAAAGGCCTCGGCAAAGGCATCAGGGCCCAGCTCGGGCAGCTGCGGGGGCTCCTCAGGCACCTGCGGGGCTGTCGCCGCTGAGGACGAAGCAAGAAAATCCCCCAAGACGGGCGATGTCAGCTTTCCCATGGCCCCTGGGTGTGGGGCGCCCAGCGGCCGGCTGTGCCAGCCCCAAACTCACCGTCAGGCGTCGCCGTCTGGGTGCTGGCGGTCCTTGGAGCCTGGGCAGGCTTGGGGGCAGTGGGGCCGGGCAGCGGGGGCCCCTGGTCCTCGCTGAGCCCCACGGCGTGCAAGCAGGGCTCCGGCAGCTGCCCCCGGCTGCTGCTCAGGGTGCGGGGCGTGGGGAGCGCCTGCCCCCGCAGCGGAGGCCCCGGGACGAGGGGTGGCGGGGGGTTGCGCTGGGCGGGGGCCTGCAACAGGCAGGTGCCTGCGGGGTGCAGGAGCTCCCCATGGAGCACGGCCCTGGGCCCCAGCCCCAGCGCATGGTGGGGTACCAGTGTCCCCGTCACCATGGGCTGTCCCCACTGATGGACGGGGGCACAGGGAGGAGCGGTGTGGGGGAGCTGCCCCCCGGCGGGGAGCTGCACCAGCTGCAGCTGGTGCCCCATGCTTGGGAGCTGCACCAGCTGCAGGTTTTGCCCCACAGCGGGGAGCTGCACCAGCTGCAGCTGGTGCCCCACGGCGGGGAGCTGCCCCACAGCAGGGAGCTGCCCCCCGGCGGGGAGCTGCCCAAGCTGCAGGTGGTGCCCCTGGGCTGGGAGGTGCCCCCCAGGTGGCAGCTGCACCCCGGCGGGGAGCTGCAGCACCTGCCCCTGGACCCCCGGCACCACGTGCCAGACGGTGGCCTGGGGCAGCGCGGAGGGGAGGGTGGGTACCTGCGGGGGCTGCAAGGGCAGCGCCGTCGCTCCGGGGAGGGAGGGCAGCAGCCAGGCAGCCACCGTTGGCGGCACGGCTGGGACGACGAAGGGGGAGTTTTGCGTCTGCGCAAGCCGCGGAAGCCGTCTGGGGAAACCCTCTGTGGGAAAAAGGGCGCTGGGCTGAGCTCTGGGGCGCTGGGCTCGCCAGCAGGGCCGCAGCCCCGGGAGGAGCGGGAGCCGGCTGCTGGACCTGCCATGGTGGCTGGAGAGTGGGGCGGTTGCTTGGGGAACCCGGGCAACGGGGGTTCCGTCCCAGCGGCTCACCAGCCCCTCGCCGACATCTGAACTGACTGGAGAAGGCGGCTTCCAAAGTCCTCCCATTAAACGGACTACATTTGAATTCTATGCTAAAATTGGTGAGCTGTACAGAATAGTAGGACCAAGCTACCTGCTTTGATAGCAAACGGTTGACCTTAGGTAAGTTACAGTCATATGAAGGTTTGACTGGACGGCATCCTTGGTTTACTAGTGATCAAAGCTGACCAAATCCTAGCCACAGAACAGAAGCGTTCACTAACTTGCTAGAGAGAGCACTTAGGAATGCAGGAATTTAACTGCTTTAATGCTGCTCTTTCTCTCACGTATCTGCAATTTCCTTAAATCACAAATTGTCACTAGCTATCCTTGTTCATTTATTCAAAGGAACATGATTCCGGTTTAAAAGGCACTCTAACAAGTCCTCCGTTGCTCCTAGTCTGTCCCTAGCTTCTTTAAGAGGTTCAATACAGTAGAAAATTAAAAATAATAAACCAGCAAATAATTAACGTGTGGAAGTGGTCTTTTTTCAGATTAGATTCCACCATTCAGAAAATCCTGCTTAAGAGACATTTTTTCTTTGCTTTGAAAGACTGACCTTCCCCAAAAGGAAACTAATTAGTATCTTCAGGCTTGACGAAATACTTGAATTCCTCAATTTAACAGAATTGCTTTGCACAGCCCTCCTATCCTGCTTACCTTGCAAGCAGTGTATCCAAGTGGGGCGGGTACTGCTGTATTTATCAACGAACATCTCTTTCACGTATATAGCCCAGGGATCCCCATGCCCCGCACTTGTGTAATGCATGCAAGACGTTGACTTTCTTCCTCTACTTTGGACTGGTTTAGAGAGAACGAGTTCGCCATCTGCTGGCCAGAGAATTCACTGAAGCCCGAAGAGCAGTAGAGCAGAGGCATTTTCTTCTGTGCTCTTCCTGATTTTTCAGCTAGAAGAGATACTTCCAGTCTAGTACAATCAGGATTCTTTTGACATTAGTATCGTAAAAAGTCCATTTTTGCAACACTGGAATTTGAAAGACCTCCGTTCAGTCCCTAATTTTGTTCTTGATAATGGGACAGATTGCATGAATGCAAAACCATTTGCCTTTAACCTCTTTATTTCAGGCCTTCTTTCCTAGTGGCCATTCAAAACTGGGAAAAAAATAGTCTACCAAGTGGGGTTTTTTTTTGATTTGATAATAAATCTGCAGACTGTTAAGTCATCAAGCACTTCAAGACTGTTTGAAATAATCTCGAGATTAATATAAAAGGAATTCCTCACACACGCTGCGGCCGCTTACCTTTAGTATAGTCGTTGGATGCGATGGAGCAGTATTTCTTGCTTTCGCCTGCACTGGAAGTCTTCCCTTCCTTGTAAGGTTGTTTACTGCTCTCACTTCTGCATTATTCACATGAAGAGCCATCTGGAGGATGGGATTCTTCCTTCTTCTCCCGCGTTATCTTCTGGAAACGAGGATCTAAGTGTTCCAAGGAGCCTTTTGCTTTCCTGGTGTTTCTCCTTTTTCTTCTTTTTCTTCTCCTTTTTCTTCTTTTTCTTACGCTTGCGATTGGCATTGTCAAAGCGGAGCGCACAGAAACACAAATCATGAAGTCTGAAAGAAACATGCAAGTTAAAAAGGGAAAAAAAGATGTGGCACTTGTTGCCTATATGAAACCTGATTTATTTTACCACAGGTGATGATTTGCAGCATGTCAGCTATTTTGTGGTGCTTTGTGCACACGCAACTTACTTTAGATGCAGCAAACTTAAGCCGTCAGATTGAAGGACCATAGGTCCTGGTTTGTACACAGATCATTAACAACGGCTAGCTCTGGAATACGTGCAAGCAGAAAAAATCTTTTAACCTAATCTGGAATGGTGTACGGATGTGATTCGAACTATGTGGTCCAAAGCTAGTGCTCTGACACAATTCAGCAAGAGCTTTCCTGTCTTCACTGATCAACCTAACAACATGATCCCCAGCCAGCTGGTGCTATCTAAATAACTTAGAAACCACCAGGAAAAAAAAAAAAAAAAAAAAAAAAAAAAAAAAAGGAAGACATGAGAAGCACCCAGAAAAGAATTAGGATAAAAAATGCGGAGTATGCTGGAATCCTTGCTTACTTGGAATCCTTCTCTCCATCTTTATCCTTAGACTTCTTTTTCTTCCAGAACTTGTGATATTTTTGCATTTTTTTCACCACCTACAAGCTCCTTTTCTATCTTTCTGTCTTTCCTTTCTATTTCACTTTCACTACCTTCTGCACGGGTATATTTTCTTTTTCTGTTTCCTTCTGTTTCAGTTTTCTGGCGACAGTTCTCCAAATGAGCTGACACAGGTGGAAGCGCATGTCTTTCACGAGAATGTCTTCTGGAATGTTGCTGAGGTACCGAGCAACGATGCAAGTCTGCTCGGGGTGTGCCAAAGCGACGTACATCTTCCTCTCTCAAGAGGGAACCGTGAGGCCATCCGCTTTTGTAATGATAATGCTTATGTGACCTGCTGTAGTAAGTTGCAGTCGATCTGTCAAAGGCTGAATCGCCGTGAGAGAACTTTCTCTCTCTACTGTCTCCTGTCGCATGAGGTGAATAGTAATCCTTGTAATAGCCACATCTTTCCCATCTCCGTGCTTCGTCTCGATAGTATCTTTCTCTGCTCCAACTTCTTTCCCCTTTGGATCGGTTGTACCTATTGCTACCTTGTTCTGATCTTCCTCCGCTGCCAGATCTGTACTTTGAATATTTGACTGCTCTTCTGCCATTCTCAGGGCTGTTTCTTTCACGAGGGAAAGATCTGTACCTGCTTCCCTCCCAGTACTCCTGCTTGTGACTCTTTTGCTCAACAAATTCCACGCTCAGAGAACACCTCCTCTTGCTGGAAGGACCTGCTTTTTGACTCTCCTTCTCTTCACTAGGAGCATGTTCCCTCTTGCTTCGGTAATGCTCTTTCTCAGTGGTTTTAGTCTTGTCCTTTGTATCTTGGCGTCTATCTGCAATAGCTAAGGAGGAAAGGTTTTTAGAGCTACATTCAGTGTCAGACTCGAGAGAGGAAGTTTGCCGCAATTTCTCACCAGGCTCAGAAGAGTCTTTGCCGGACAAAACATTTTCTTTTGAAATGAGGTCACGTTCTTTTGATCTTCTTGGTTTCTCCTTGTCTCCACGGTCATCACATTGGTACTGGGCGAGGTATTCATCATTCCCAGGAGATTTCGGAGGTTCCGCAACACTGCATAAAATAAAAACCCATTTCTCACTTCTGCTGAAGGACGTGAATATTAAGAGTAAAACCTTCCAACGTCGAGCAAACAAACAAAAACCTCCGGACTACAGGAACGCTCGCAAAGATATGCCATTTAGAAACCTCTCCTGTGATTAGGACACCTTCTTCAGCTCCCAGAGAAAGTGCTTTTTCCCCTCTTGCTTCTGAAGCCATTGCACTAAAAAAGCAAACGCATCTGTCTCCTTCCACCTGCTGCTCTGAGAAAAAAGGCATAGGGGCGAGCGGGGAACAGCCAGTGTTTCTCCAGACAGTGGAGAAAAATGGAAAAACATTCTATAAAGGAACACAAGTTCTCCTTGAGGCACCAACCTGCATCAGAGTGATATGCTCAGTGCTGATCATTAGTTCTGTTCGTGACACTGGACACACAGTATGGAATTGTACTAATTTAAATCCTTCCATTAAATACTATTAGTAGACAGATAAAACTGTAACGAACTTCCATAAAGTCTTGTCTTAATCAGACTGTGCTCATTTTACCTCATTTCCTCTGACAAGCTGTTCAGCTGGCTGGCTCTGAAGGACTCCGTGATGACTTCTCGATTGACTGAAGGCATAGCTCCAGGCATCTGCAATTAAAACGCACAAGTCAGCAGACAAAAAAATACTATTTGTAGTAGTACTGAGGACTAGTCTTGTCAGAATGTCTCCATTAAATGGTAAGCAAGACCGCTGTCAGTTGTATGCATTATCTACACTTCAAAGATAACCCCAACTCACCCCCCAAAATCTACTTTAGGAAACTTAGGAATTTTTATCTCAGCTGAGCTTAAGTTGACAAGTTCTAATGTAAGCTCAGGTCTGCAAATTCTAAGGGGATAATACCACAAAGTCTTACGATCACATGTGTGCTGTGTTTTCTCAGTATTTCACCTGAATTAGGAACACAATAAACACTCCCGAATACATCGTAGGTGAGAAATTCTCGATGGAGCAAATCTATGTTTCAAGCAATCCATTTGTTTTAGAAAAGAACATCTCAGAAGGTTTAACAGGTTCAACTCGGCAAGTGGAATCATCAAGTTTCAGTCCGTTTTCTTTAGATTCAGTAACTAACCTAATAGCACCATTTAGTGAATCTGTTTTTGGCAGCTCATGCTGGGATCTTCCTTTGTCAGCATTCTGACAGGAAGAATTGGAATGCTGCAATGTACGGACTACCTTTCCAACCAAAATTCCATTAGAGGACATTGCATTGCAATTCCTTTGAAATAAGCCCTTTGACTCCTCCTCAGATTTTCCTGAAGATTCTGCACCATAAGGGACTGTGTTATCAGAGCTGAGTTTAGGATTTTCATTCACTGTTGGCTCCACAAAAATTTCATCAGAAACTTTTTTGTTTGTTTGCATTTGCTTCATTTGCATTACCGAATTTGTAATTGTGGATGAAGGAACAGCCTGGTAGAGATCTTCATCCTCCACAGCACTGCTAAGACAGTCAGGCTGTGACACAGTCTGACGAGCAGGCAATTTATTGTGAATACTGATGGTGATCTTCTGTTTTCTTGACGTATCAGTCATTGAAGGCCTGGTAATTGCCTGGTTTTGAACACAGGCCATTGGTGGTGCTGAAGATGGCCTTTTTAGGGTGACACCAGTGGTCTTTGTGTCCTCTTTTATGGATCCATTTCCATTTAAACGGCTTGAATTCTGTATTTAAAAAGAAGAAATTGCAAGATGGATTAACGCAAACACTGCATGTAACATTTTGAAACACAAAACTCTCCTACTGAGTGTTTCTACAAATGGTCTTAACACCTAAAAAGAAAAACACACTGCCCTTTAAGGATAAATGCAAGTCCAATAAGCGTATTCAATTCCTGCTTTTGGTTTACTGCAGATTGGTATCAAATTAACATCATCTTTGAAAAACAGCCAAGCAACTTAACATTACCTGCTGCTATTCCCAAATATATTTATTTTCCCCTTTAAACATACCCTGAAAAGCCTGAAGTAATCGTTCTGGTGCTCAGGAATAAGACATTTAGTTTTCCCTGTCTTAGCTAAAGTGACGAGGATAGGAAAAACAAGTCCTCTTTTAAATGATTTGAGGATTAGTACACTCTGCTTAAATTGTCAAAGAGCGTAGCTCTCTGTGCTTTAGAAAGCTGTCTTGGAGCTATAAAGTAATGGAGTCGCATGGCTGCACAATTTAGCAGTAACCACTGTTTGAATGACTCTGGCTGTAGCATGAGGGCTGTGAAGAAAGCTGCAGCGTGGGAAGGAAAACAAAACTAAGATGCCGAAAACCAAACAAAAAACCCCACACCAAACCCCAAACCCACTAGCAGTTTGGTGCCGTTATCTGCCCTCCCGCTTCCCTGAATTACCTTAATCATATGAGGAAGAAGTCGTGGTCCCAGAAATCCAGCCTGCTTACTATTAGCCCCCTGCTGACCAGGAGGGAATGAACAGGGATAAGATGGTGCTGGCAAGTAAAACGCACGTTCTCCAAGTGTCAAATCATAGCGCCTTCAGAAAAGAGCAGTGATCGTAGTTTAGTTTTTCTTTCAGCCTACTCTTGGATTAAATCCCATCCTATCATTTTAGAGGAACAGCTCATACGATATGGAAGCCTTCTCTACAGAAGGCTTCGCCAAGACTACAGACTGAAAAGTAGAGAACAGTCTTCCTACTAAGACTATCACTTGCAGAGCAATAATTCATTCTTACACCACAGATGACCTTCATTTCTCTCCTTCTCTAAAGTAGCCAGCTACAGATAACACATAGATAGCAATTTACACAAGTGCTGCAGTTTAAGGCCAAGCAACAAAAGATAATAAACGACACAGAGAATTTCAGGTTAGACAGAACTGAATTAGACAAATAATAATCTTCTCCCGGGACAGCAAGAAAAACACTTGCAAAACAGAAAAATATCAATAACAGGAAAGTAAATCTCTTCTGAACACATTTTAAAATTTGTTATTACCTGATATAAAAAAGTATGTAAGCTTGCTGACCAAGAACTCTTTTAATGTCAGTATGCACTACTTTAGCATCATTCATCTGATACCAAAGTCCATTACCAGCCTGCAAATAAAGACAATGATTTCTTTAGGTGAATTGCACGTTTTCCAGTTGAAATCACGGATAGGAACAAAATACACATGTGTCAAATAAAAATATAATGAAATCTTTTTCCCTAGAAACAGTAGCTGCTAGTCATGCTTTAATTGGTTTGCCAGCACAACCTTTACCCTGTTAGAAATGCTGTTGACTTCTACCTTTACATAGCATATATAGTGTCCTGAGTGACAGCTGACACCGTGATGTACCAGCACCGCGTATAAGGCATAGAGCAGTGGTTCTCCCATTGACTGCGACATGTAGGCTCTCAGGTCCAAATACTCCGGATATTTCACCTCCTAAAGAGACATCAAGAAGATAGAAAAATTATCCCAGAGTACTTCGTGGACTAGCCAGAGAAAAACACTTCCAAAAAACACAGACTAGAATTGATTTCCAGAATATATTTCTAGAATATATTTCTTGATTCACTACAAATAAGTCTTCCCATAAACAACGGTTAAGACTAGAAGTTGCAGAGAACTGTTTCCTGATGAATCAGCCTTCTCAGAGGAAAGCATATGCTTCTTGTCAAGCGGGAACTTTATTGATATTAAGAGAAAGAATAAGCCATAGTCGTTAGTCTACAATTATTGTCTGAAAATATTAACAACTTTCAGCTTTGGGGGATGTCCCATTACACAATGATATAGTTGCATTACAGTGGTAAATATACCTTGTTGATCTTTCCACCTGTGAAATCTGCAAATCTTTTCAGTGATATTGTGAGAACCTTGGAAGAACGGTGTATGGTAAATCTCTTGGATGCAGGAACCATCTTTTTACACCTTAAAACCAAGCAGAGATAAGTGTTTGAAGGCATCTTCTTTTTTCGCCCCCAAAACAAACTCCTTTTAATGTCTCACGCATGCCTATGCTATTTGAATGATATTTACTTGCATAATAGGTTGGTCTTTTTTCTTTTCATAAACCCATGCACTGCGTGTCAGGTTTGTTAATACACAGAAGAAGGTCAATTTTCCCAACAACTCAGAGCATAGCGGGAACAGGAATCTCTCACAAAAGGGTATGACCAGGTTGGATGGCAAGGTACCATTTCTTGGTCTACAAAAGTGGCTATTTGAACTCCAATCCTGGATACATTCTTTCAGCTTTCAAGGGAAAGACAAATACTGAAAGCGGAACGAGAGAGCCTTGGTCCCCAGGGCTAGAAATTGCAAATAATCTCCAACATAGGTCGACTATCAACATCAAAAATACAACAGAAGCACATGGTCATTCTACAGGAGGGAGACATTTAACAGTAGGAAGTCTTCATGTACTGAGCTTGTCTGGAAAGACACTGAAACCATCTGCCATCCTTTGAAACAAAATAGTTCAGTTTGACACATTGCCCGCTCCAAGGTAGGACCTACGGTGTAAGCAGTGAAAATTAGCCACTAGCCCAGAGAACAACGGAAACTGGGCAGTTTACATCAAGAAAAGTACTGTCGAGAGCTAATAAATAGAAAGAACAAAAGTAGCTCTTTTTGAATTCTGATGGCAAAATACAAGCCAGAGAATTGCAAACCCATAGGGAATGCCTATGAACAAGACTTCCCCCCTCCAAGGAAACAAAAATCCAAGTCTTTTATAAACTTCCACAAAACTTGTAAGTAGATCCAAAGTTTAGAGGTAGTCCAACAGAGTCATGCAACATAGAAAACTGACATCTAGGATTAAGACCTAATTCGTCAAAATCTTACTCGCTACATTTATAGCAATTCTCTCCATCCAGCTCTTCAGGTTTCACAAAGAGTTCCAGAGCTCTGCTAACAGACGAAACCGCCTAGAGCAGCGAGAAAGAAGAGCGCAAAGTCACCGTAATTCAGAATTCCAGAGACATACTAGTAGTTTATAAGAGAATCTTACTAACATACTCAAGCGATCTACTAGGAGCACTGTGAAGAAGGAGGCAGAAAGAGCATGCTCAGCATTGACCTCACCTGGAAGGCATTTGACTTTGGAACAAATACTTTTCCAGTAGCCTAGACAGCATCTACAGTGTGCTTTGTCATCAATACTGGGGACAAATTCATCAGTCTAACAATTAGATGTATATTGAGGTAGAACAACAAAGAAGTATGACAGCATTATAATTTTTGCAGAAAGAGAATTCTTTCCCCTTAAACCCAATGCAAATGTGGAGACTATTTACATGGGTTCCACGGAAGGACAAAGTCCAATCCACTTCCTTAGCACCACCAAGCTCTTACGTTTTAACATTATATGTGGTTTGGTTTTTTAAGTTAAACAAGTTTAATTTAGAAAGTTATGCATGTACTTAAACATCATGAATTATATTTAGAAAACATCTTACCTTTATATCCAAAGTGATATCAAGAAATGCCTCATACGTATCCGAAACTGCTTTGCAATTCAAGCACTTCACTGGAAACAAAATATAAATGCTTAACATTATGTGAAGGAGACTAACTGTCCAAATTCAAGTTGTTGACAGATACTACTTTAGACAAACTACAGACTGCTTTACTACCGACAAAAGACACAGATCAGTTCTAAGGACAGGAATATTTTTTCAAGTACCTCTCGATCTTAGAAATCCTCCAAATATTTGATGAATGATGGTGGTAGCTTGAGAAGATCTGTCCAATCTGGAAATAAATTATAATCAGACCTCAGAAGATTTAAGGCACAGAATTAACTCTTCAAAGAGTTTGATGAAAACCAAGGATGATGTAGACTTGCGTTGCTGATAGTAAATAAGGCACTAAAAGGTGCTAGAGATCATTTCTGAGAGTAAATAAAGGACTAGAAGGTGCTAGAGAATGTATGAAAGTGAACTTGTTTATGCTTACTCGGTGCTTCCGTTCAAGCACGCTTCCTGCATAGCATCAACAGTATAGCGCAAGAACTCGTGTGCGTCTTCTTGACTGCCAAAACGGAAATGTTGTCCTATTCCTAAATAAGAAGATGATAGTATTGACCTCATTTAAAAATGAAATCATTCTTGTATTTCTAAAATCTCTCTTCATTGGAGTGTTAAAACCACTTAGACACATCAAATAATTATTTGAAGATTACAAGCTATCGAAAAGAAACACATCTGAAGCCACTTACGACTGAGATTACTGATAACATGCGTAGGCTCGATGGCATCAACAGTGCAACGCAGGGCCTGGTTAATGTGAGTCTCCATCGTGCACATCATGCAAAAATCTTGTTCACGACCTGAAGAGTGAAAGAGCAAAGCATCCCAGTCCAGCGAAATATCCAGAACTACAAACATCTAAGTACAATTTAAACTATAGATACAATATCCACTCTCCTTGCTACATTCTATTCTCCCAAGATACCAATGTCCCAACAGTCTTGTAACATTTCATTTCACACAACTTGACAGAAGAAAAATATCCACTAAGCCTGTATTCAAATGCATGTTGTGATGAGAAATCTAAAAGACTACTGCAAAGTCGCAGTTGTAAAGGCTGACAGGAATGTGAACTCCACAGGCTGCAAAATGTATTACTCTCTAAAATTACTACCAAATGCATTACTGTCCAATGCACTTCATTATTCCCATGAAGCAATAAATAATCCTTTAATAAACAAACAAACAAACAAACAAACAAATAACTAACTAACTAAATAAAACATGGTGCATTAATTGCACTCCATATGCTATTCGGAGCCCACTGCTAATACAGTGCTCAAAGCCAGCTGCTACAGGTAAAATCAGGCAAATAAGCTTATCTCACAGAATCACTGCTGTTCTTTCACCTTCAGAGCTATCCAACAGATTCAAAATACTGTTAGAAAGTACTCACATGACTGGCTGTGCTCAAGAGAAAGCATGTAATTGGCAAGTGGGGGTGTGTAGGTCAAACACTGTAGAGTAGCATTAAGAAAACATGTGTTGCCAAGATTGTACAGGCCAACTCCAACACTTTGTGTTTCTCGCCAATCCATACAAATCTTCTCAGGTGGAAAAAGAATGCTCTGTGGCGGAGCAATTCCATCATTAACGACTGCAAGAAAGTTAAATTTAAAAAGAGATCTTGTTTGTTTGTTTCGAAGAAAGGTATTTAAAAAAATACTATTCTGCAGGAGCACCTAGAGGAGCTAGCTACAATCCAAACCAGAAAAACTTATTGCAGACAGCTTTAATACCACCAAATTCAAATTGGCTGGTCAACACAATGTTTTGGGGAAAAAAAAAAAAAAACAAAAACAACTTTAGTCAACCATTTTAATTTTTCTAAGGCAAGGCTAACTGCCATTCTGTTTGTAGCACCTAATGCCAAGTTCCTCTCCATCTATAATCTTTAACCTGATTAACTCAACTACTGTTTTTTTCCTTATTATAACTTAAACCACAAACTTAGACTTGAAATTATACGGTAAAAACGTAAAAACTAGGAACTAGGAATGACGGTACCCCTACAGATACCAGATCTTTTCCTGAGCAATGTTATCCTTCAAAAAACCTGTGAAAAATGGAAGCTGTGAATAGCAACAATCAAACACTTTTCTCTGCAAAACAGAAAAGACATGGAGGAATCTGTGCATTACAAAAAGCTCCCCGTATTTCTCTGTTGACTGTAAATATATCAAAATTAATTTCTGTAACATCAGTCACTTCAGTTGCCTTAGGGGATTCGCTTTTGAAGTCTTTCTTCACAGTAGTCCCCTTCTCTATCAGTGCAACAAGTAAGAACTGCATTTTCTACTTTTGCTTTGAAGACAATGGAGGCAGGATAGAACGCACACTTACTTAGATCTCTTGGGGCAAAAGCCTTAGATTTTTCAGATGATCTACAGTAAATAGCACCTCCACGTCCTTGGGCCACAGAGACTTGGCTTGAATCTTCTGCAGGCACTATCCGGCCCCAGTTGGCGGTGCGTGACATCAGTATTTTAGGACTTGGTTTCTTGGATTTGCCAGACCGCCTTGAAGAGGGCTTTTTAGGCTTTGAAGATTTGGGCTTCTTAGCTACGGTCATTGTTCACATCTGCGACAGAGACAGAAGTTCTGGTTGACGTAAGACTATCAAGAAGCACTCCAAGAAGAAAAGAGTAACAGAAGTCCTGTCACTTAATCTCAAAGAAACAGCCTTAAGAACTAAATCGCTGGTATGAATGATTTAAAAAGAATCCCCAAACTAAACACACAAAGTGAAAATTTCCATCTAAACTCTATCAGTATTACTTTTCGCTTCTGCAGAACTAGTGGCTGATGCCATTTCTTTCCCTTCCGTAGGATTTTAATCCATTACAACTCTGGAGTCTTTTTAATATAAAAATGTAGAAGACATTCTCTGAGGGGAATCAGTTATTTATTGATTTCCGGAGTTGCGCAATTATCTGTTAATTAGCACCTATGATCTAATAGATAATTGTTGCAATTATCTATTGCTGGCATTAGTAACGGAACACTATTACTTCACTGCCTGCGTTTTTCTGTTTCGTCTGCACAAAGGTACCCAGAACTCACTGCTACTTTTCTTCTGTCTTTCCAGGGCTCACCCTCTACCTCACTGTCTACTGCACCAGTCATGAGGGGTTTGTTGTGATTCTATAATGAGCCTAGCTTTTAAATACACCTTTCATGGGCGTCACTTGGTGACAGCAAGTTAATCTGTGAGGGCTCCTCAGTCTACATCATGCGGTCGCTTTTTCCAGGTGAAAAAGCGGAGCTGTAAGTGGCAGTACACCAAAGCCCTGGCATGCTGAGATCCAAGAGGAGAGATGTTTGGCCCTCCTTTTCACTCCTGGGAACCATATACCTCAAAACCCACAGAGGATGGGCTATATCTCAGAGAAATCTTCGGAAAGGAGAGCATGAAGAGCATGTTTGCAAATTTATTTCTCCCTGGGCTTCTTCTGCTTCTCCAAGAAAGACGAGTTTGAATATAACTTTGGCAGCAGTACTTCTGGTGTTTTACTCCTACCACATTTAAAACTCCTACGACAAACTGAAAAGTTAGACTAAAAAGCAGCTCTTTCCGTTCTCCTTTCTAAAGTTGCACGCTTTCCTCATGCAAAACAACAGGGGAATGTAAGCTAGAAACGGAAATGCTGAATGTAAAACAAAACAAAACAAACCTCAGCCCTCCAGGACAAAAGCCAATAACTGCTACAAAGTCCTTTTTAAAATGCTGATTAGGTTTCAAGGTGATACCGCTTTAAATAAGCGTAGTTGTGTGTCCATAGGCAGAAGCTGAATAATGACAGGACGAACTTCTATACTTCATGTTTTGTTACTGTCTTACTGTAGCACACAGGGACTTGTTACCTTTAGGGAAACCACTAACCTCATGGAGGGTTTAAAACATAAGCTAGTTTGTTATACCAAAATGACGGAGAGAACAAAGCATAAAGTGCTTTCAGATTTCTAGCACGCCTTGATTGCTGTCCATTAAACTTCAGACACGTTAAACAAAACACAGTAAATAAGAAAACTCCTAGTCCCACAGCTGGCAAATTGTGTGCAGAGGTTGTAATTAGAACTTTTTTGCCTTGACGTTTTACATTTAAAATTGATTTTAAATCCATTCTATACACACTTTCCATTCCTGAAAAAACAATACGCAAACCTGACAAATGCATTTACATGAGAAATGAAGTCGTCCTTGTCCGACTGGAAGACTAAGGTGACAGCTCCTGGGCTCAGGGATAAGCTCCGATCTTCACCAGTGACAGCTCCTTTTTTAGGATTGAAAGGGAAAATGTTTCAGCAACACATTGGAAACATACTTAAGGGACAAGAAACAAAATCAAGACTGCAGTGAGAAGGAGAACAGAAAAACAATACTGGGGAAAATGGGAAGGGAAGGGAAGGGAAGGGAAGGGAAGGGAAGGGAAGGGAAGGGAAGGGAAGGGAAGACCTTGATCTTTATACTGACCAATGAGATAAGCCTTACACATTTTTAAGTTTATTTTTGACAACTGATTGAGGTGTTACCAGCTATTAAGTACGATTCAAGAGCAAATATTAACACTAGAAAGAAGAAATCCGATCCACCACCACTGTTTCAAAATACATCCATTTCTCATTTGGAGATGACGTCTCTCTGGCAAGGTAGTAGAAAAACTGTAAATACCGATAGAGCTTCCTCTCCCGATGTTCCATATACATACCGATGCTGTTCCTACACCTACGCTCTGAGCATAAATTTATGTTGACATGAGTGACAAGAGAGGGTGTTACTCCTCTCTTTGTTTGCCTTGAGAGACACACCTCTTGTCCATTGAAAAGTAAATTCAAGATTCCAGATCACTTAAGACAGTTGCTATCCCCCCATTCAGAGTTCTGCAGCAGCACTCTTCAGATGTGTTTAGCAGTCTCTTTAGAAAATGTTATCACTTAGGACCTGCTTCTCAGTAGGTCCACGTTTGGCCTCCGCTTAGCAGAGAGTCAATCCCAGCTTAAGCTTTCGTACAAGAGCCCCTTCACGAAACGGAGTTGAACCCTGACATAACTGAGTTGAACCTTTAACCTTGAAGCTTCCTTAAAGAAGAAAGCAGCACCCAGGCCAGGAAATAGAAATTAATCGTCACTTTACCCTGAAACGCAGTGGGCTATTCTGTGCTGGCAGGATTGCTGCCGGGCTGGCCGACGAGGCGGCGGGCAGCTCCCCGGGGCCACAGGGCCTGGCACAGGGAGCCGCCGGGGGTCTCCAAGGTCCGGGAACAGCGGCAACAGCGGCAACAGCAGGGACAGAGGGGACAGCAGCGACAGCAGCAGCCACCTCAGCCGGGGCCGTCTCCACAACCGCCACAACGGCCTCGGAACGCCGCCGAACTCGGAGCTCCAGCGTGACGCCTTGTGAACCTGGCCGCGCTGCTCATGGCTAAAACCAGAGCGTTTCCTCCGGCGTGTGTTTACTGTCGGTGCCGGATCGGCCCTCACCCCGAGCTCTCCCTGCCGGGAGGGCTTTGGGGTTGGGGTTTCCCTCCCGCCGCCGCCGCGGGCAGGCCCCGCGCGCAAGGGGTCCGCGCTGGGGAGCAGCATCTCACCCACGGCGAGAGACCGAGGGCACGACATGAAAAAGCCCCGACACGAAAAAGCCACGACATGCGGCCGAGGCGGCGGGGAGACGGCTCTGAGGGAGCTGCCACTTCGCCCCGCCGTCCTCCCCTCCCGGGCCGCCCCGCCGAGCCCCGTGCGCCTCAGGCGCTGCGCTGAGGGGGTGGCTGGCTACTGAGACAGCTGCCCAGGGCACTGCTCATGGCACCGAGCCTGACGGAGGTCAACAAGTGTTGAACAATGCTCTCAGACATCGGGTCTCACTTTGGGGTGGTCCTGTGTGGAGCCACGAGTTGGACTTGGTGATTATTGGGAGTCCTTTCCACCTTGGGATGTTCTCTGATTCTAGGTCAGCAATCCAGTAGCTGATGAGAAGTGTGGAGTCATTCAAAGGGAAGAGAGAGCACAACACTTCTCGTTTGCAGAAGCGGCTATTTGGTAACCAAACCGATGATTCCTTTGCTTCTAGAGCAACTAACAGCAGGGATCCGCTTTACAATGGAGGGAAAAGAGTCGTTGGCATGTCATGTGAAGTAAGCTTCAAATCCCAGAGGATGATTTTGTTGGAACTTTATTCAGCTGAAAACACGGAAGCCTTGCTTCTGCTTGTGTTAGTTACAGCTCCAGTTTACTTTGGTTGGGAGGGAAGGCATTCCAGGCTAATGTGCTGTACCTGTTCCTTCAGCTCATTGTCCATAAACGGAGGAGCAAACGAAATCAGTTTAATCTCCATTAAATGCAGCAGACAAAGCGGAGTAGAGGGCGATCTAGCACTTAATTTTTCCTGTAAGCAGGAAACCCAGAACTCAACAACACTTTTCAAATCTTGTCCTGCAGTAAATGACCAGCTGAGTGAAGCTTGCATTTAGAGGATGTGCTCCTCCAGTAGACGGAAATAGCTTTTCCTCTTCACAAGTGCAACTGAGTGGTGGACTGGCAGCTACGTGGTTAACTAGTTGTGCCAAAGGGGTTGTGTTGAATGCACAGAAAAATATGCAGGTCCCAACAGTAAAGGGTTGTCTGTAGGCATGACACCGAGTACAGATGTTGTCTGCAGGTTCGTGCAGAGTGCACCGCGCCAATAAGCACCCAGAGTCGGAATGCACACGAAGGTCTTTTAATTATATAATTACTTATAGAACTCTGCAGAGTCAGGCACTTGGCCATCTTTCGCAAAGCAAGCACACCTCTGACTCGAATCACCGTCATTTATACACAGGAAACTTGTGAAAACTCTCTCTTTGGCTCCTTTGGATTGGTTATTACAGCTCACCTAACTTATCTCCACTGAGCTTGTGCATTACAGAGGAATACCGGGGGGGAGGGGGAACAGGAGAGGGGGGACACACACCGAATCCCACATTAGCATAGATTAGCATTTTGACAGGTGTGATTTTTAATGTGCTAATGACCCTTAATGAGAAAAAGGTTACTATAGGTCAGTCTGGAGCTGGTGTTCTCCTTCCTGTTTTTTCCCTTTTAGCCCTTCTCTTCCTTGCTTCTGCTAGCTCAAGGCTACCTGTCTCTCTCCTTCTTTATTTTCTCAGCTAAAAGACTGCACAAGCTACACGCCTCCCTATTTGCTTCAACATTTCCTTGGTTTTGTTTTTGTTTTTTTCCCAGCTTTGGGACGACACAGGTGTGGTTTGATATTTGCCAGTATAGCTAAAACTCACGCCAGTCTGCTCACGCACAATAAGTAGTAAGATTTAAGGACTGGTTTCATCGGCTTCTTCCATACTAACATCCTTCTTATGTTTTAGATATGCTGTAGTTAAATCAACACTAAGTTACTACTTGTGGAGTAATCGCCTTAAGCGACTAGGCATCATAAGCACACCTCCATCCCAAAAGCTACCCGCCTCCAAGGTGCAACCACCCCTCACTGAGCACGCCCTCGGAATTTCTCAGAGCCTGTACCTTTAAACGCAAGTGAGATCATTTCTACCAAGCACAACCAAGATATGCATGACTAGAGTCACTCAAGCTCCACCTTAAAGATAGAAAATAATACCAATTGCTTTAAGAGAAAGGGGATGTTAGGGAAGATACTATCAGGAAGGATTCCTTCTGACATCACTCGACAGGCTGAGCCTCTCACTCCCCCACCCCCACTCCATTGGGACGCCGTGGGGTAAGATCTGAACGCTTGCTTATACCAGGCGTCTCTGTGGAATCTTAGAAATCTCTAGAGTTTTGATGCTTTTTAATGTCTTAATACCTAGGCTGTGTACCTGTGCATTTCATGCATGCTAGCTTGCTTTTGCAGACAGTGAATTTATCACTGACAATCCAAAGAACCTGTGTACCTGTCGCCGTAAGAAATTGCACTTAATTGCATTCTTCCTAGCTGTGAGAGTTCTCCTTGAATGCGACTAGAGTGAGGCCGTACTGCGTTGTTGGTGAATCCGTGACCGTGATAGTTCAGCACCCTGAATCCGACGGGACCCATGACGGTCAATCGGCTACACCCCTTAACGCGACACTACTAGACGAAGAAGATGACAGGGCTTGCATGCACTGCATTAGGCTTTGCATGTGAAAACACCCCCAAATAATTTCACATGCGTTTAACGTTTTTAAAGGGAAAAAAACAGGAAGGTGTAGTCTCTCTGTAAGCTACAGCCCTACATAGTTAAGGCATCAGCATTCATTCCTTTGCTTGATAGCAAAGTATGAACATACAGAAGAGTTAAATATTTTCTTTGCATTCTTAAAGGCGATTTTTCAGACTTGGGCTTCAGTTGTTGGAGTTGAAGAAATCAGTAGACATCCTTACTTTTACGTTAAGACCAAAATCTTTATCTAAGATTGTGTTATCGAACACAACTAAACTCCCACCCCCACATGGTTTTTTTGTAACTTTGCAATGATCTTGCTGCAGTCCCACTCTGATGGTCTTTCAGTAACATGCAAACTGCCGTGGCAGATTCTGTTACAGTGCTTTTCTATTGACAGTGTGCATAACACTCAAGGTAAAGCCCCTCATTTCGCAGTGGGGACATAAAGTGTTTCTTTGGACCCTGCTGCTTCTGTTAGTACTCATTTTTTCACAAACTTGTTGAACCTGAGCCGTGCCTACTGAGCCAACGAATGCTTTGATGACACAGTATTTTGTCAAAGCAGTTTTGCTTCTTGGAGCTACAGAAGCAGCTCTGGCTACGTGATAGCGAATTGTGCTGCATTGGCAAAACCAGACTTAGCTACAGACTTACAACACTTGCTAACTCGATCTATTTCAAATCTCATTTTAACTTTAAAGGACAATCAGTTTTGTGGCTCCTGTCTTACTAATTTGCTTTGTTTTGCATGGAAGGGCAGCCTGTGAATGTTTTGCTTTATTGCATGCTTCAAAAAAAAAAGGCTGAGGAAGAGACTGGAGGAACCTTTTCTATTCTATGGACTTTCCCCCGAGAGTGTGGAATTGCAGGCTACTTGGATGAATGTTCCAATGTGAGTAAGGGAGCAGACCTCAGCCAAAGGAGGTGGAATCCTTGCTTAATAGTAAGTATCAGTGTGGGGACATCTTTGCTTAACGGGAGCCATTTAAACTCTTCATAGAAACAAAATAAGCTGGACATCTTATGCTTGGAAAGCAGTATGGTTACACAGCTGCTAACATAATGACTTGAGTCTTCTGCTCTGCAACTTCAGGTTTTGTTTTCAAGAAGTGCATACATCAGTTTAAGCTTTGGACAAGGAGATTTGCAATGCAAATAGTGATAAACCAGAATCAGCGGCGCTGACGAGTGTAATGGTGAAATGCAGCAAATCAAGTATTCCTGGAGAAATGTGAGATTACAAAACTAGTAAGCCATGAAGCACTTTTGTTGTTGTTGTTGTTTTTTAAATCAATTCTTCTATGCTGAAATAGCACCTTCAAGAAAATCTGTTTATCTAGCCAGGTAACGGTGTCTCCCTGTAAACAGGAAGGAAATGCCAGGAGCAGCCATACCTCTTTGCTGTCAAAATAAAGAGCAAGTCGAGGCCAACATCATGCCATAGTGCAAAGGCTTGCGAAGAAAGATCATTCTAAGAGGTCTGCAAGAAAAGATGACTTACTTTGTCATAAGTTTGTCAAATAGAATGGACGAGTTAGTAGTCGAGTACCGACTGTGTCCGACTCTACAGCTGCGGCGCAGCTCCAAGTCCCTGTTTTCTCCATGGACTCGTCTCACAGTTTTTGCACCAGCTCTACTCCTCAAGGTTCTGGTGACTGAAACGCAGAAACAAAGGATTTTGAAACAGTGAAGATGGGATTCTCCTTATTTCACCGTTGCTCTTGTAAAATGGAAACAGACAAACAAAAAAGGCACCCTGAAGTGGATTGAGTTTTCTTTACATTTCAGGTCAGAAGTTGGTGTCACAACCACTGCATTCCACTTCTTTATCGCTCTGCACGTTTAAACTGTCTACTTAAAACTGGGACCTGTAGGGAAATTTTTAAAGAGACTGAAAGCTAGCCAGACAAAAACAAACGTGCAACTTTTGTTCCATGCAGGAGGGAAATCTACTCCACTTATTTCTGTCTTGGAAAAGTGAGAACAATCAACACCTTTCTCTAAGGTGTTTTCACTCCATTCATGTCAAACTGTATCTAACAGTGCTCAAAACAAACACTAGGACATTGCAAGCCTCTTCCTAAGAGGTGTATGTTTGATTACTCTGTTTATGCATGCAGCACTTCCATTTCCTGCATTAGGATCTAACAGCTCAAGGAGGGAAGAATCGTTTCAAGAGAAACACCCAAACACCACATAACTCAAACTCGTGCTTTTTAGAAAAAAGCCTGCCCATTGTTTGCCATACAGCACCCTTTGGCACAGGTTGGTTGCTTGCACTGTCATTAAAAGAGCCAAGAGGACAAGGGGAAGGGAAGAGCTACACCACTGTGCTGCTAGGATCACAGCTAAGGTTTACTTTTGTGCTTGCCAGCTATAAAACTGAGTTTGAACTTATCAAGTATCGATTTACTTTGCACAATTAGAACAGTTTGCTTTGTGCCTACCAAGCTGCAATTCACACTGCTCCCTCCCCAAGGAATTCATAAAATCTCCTATTTGCACCTACCTCTCTTCACAGAAAAGTCACTGAGGAGTGAATTCAGCTGACTACAGAAGGCTTTGGGGCCAAATGAAAGCCATGGAGTGACCAAGTGCCATCCTCTTCAGTAACCAGCGTAAATAGGTATCCCGGGGACTTACAGCCACTTACCTGTGCTATATTCTTTTTTTCGTTCCAATTTTGGCTTTCTCAACTGCCTACATTAAGAAAGAGGACAGGGCAGAGAAGGGAGAAAAGACTTGTTGTATTAGACCCATCAAGGATGGGAAATTTCACCATGTTTACAAGCCAGTGCTCCATGGTATACAAAGAGAAGCCTGTAGGCCTCACGCAGGATCCACATCCCAAGTCTGTTGCGTGCCATATACACGTGGTTCTGTATGTACCCACATTTCCTAGCTTGCTCATGTTGAATTCTCAAAATTATGAGCAATAGCACCCAAGTGGAAAAGATACATGTCCTGGTTTCAGTTAGGACAGCGTTAGTTCTCCTCCTAGTAGCGGGTAGGTTGCTATGTTTTGGCTTAGAATGTGTGAAAGGATGTTTAGAAGAGTGCTGATACCACCCCGATGTTTCAATTGCTGCAGAGCAGTACTTACAACAAGCCAAGGACCTTTCGGTGTCTCACTGTCCTACTGGCGATCAGAATCAGCGCACAGCAACAGCTGCGAGGGGACAGACTCAGGATGGCCGACCCCAACTGGCCAAAGAATTCTATGCCTTATGGCAACACGCTGCACCATGGATAGGGCGGGGCAGCCGGGCTGCTAGGGGTTACGCTGGGCACTGGTCAGCGGGTAGTGAGCAACTGCATTGTACATCGCTTGTTTTGTACACATTACTAGTAGCAGTACTATCATCATCACCATCATTATTATTATTTTCCTGTCTTAATAAACTGCCTTTATCTCAACTCGCGGGCTTCACTGTCCCGTTTCTCTCCCCCATCCCAGAGAGGGAGGTGGGAGGGTTGCAGAAGGGCTGTGTGGTGTTTAGCTGCCGGCCGGGTTAAACCACAACACCACCTCAAAGGGGTTGGGGAAAAAAACAGGTTTTTTTAGAAAAGCAGAAGACTTTCACTGAGAAGAGGGATTCTAGTTTTAAGGTACTGGTACGCCATCAGCATGCTCATAGGCCTCTGCTGATTTTAGCCGGAGGTTTATCAGGCCACAACTCACTGCACATGCTTTCTCTCTTGCTTTTCAATCTACAAATCGAACAGAGATTGAACATATAGAAATACAGTACCTTGAAAAGCATCTTCTCTTGACATTTCCCCTCAGTACCGCCATACTTTCTTCAAAGCTGGAGACTGAACACCGCAGGATGCTTTTGCTCATTGATCTTAAACGGTGTCTGTTGAAACATTCAATACTGGGAGAAGAATAATCCTAGGGAAAGAAGGAAACAAGAATATATTTATGTGAACCACGTAGACTCAGATAAAGAAATTCTGCCTCACGCAAGTTTAATTGACCCTCCTGACTTGGTAGTGGGGCAACTAATGGCAGGCAGACACTGAAACGCTGCTGTGCTCAAGAAAAACCGGGAGAGAAAAAAAAAAAAAAAAAAAAAGCTTTCAAAACTAAAGTTTCCCTTTCCCCACCGTTTTCTTGTGGATAACTTAAGCTTAATATCCTTGGCAAAAAGATAATGCAGCAAAACCTTTCACATAAACTTAGTGTTTCGTGAAAAACTACAACAACAAAACATTAAATTCAATTGGAATTTTTTTCAATAAATTCAATTGGAATTTAAATTCAAAACTTTTAATTCAGTTGAATTTAAATTAAAAAACATAAACTAATTAATTTAAATTAAAAAAAAATAAATTCAATTGACTGTTCAGAGGAACAGTCAAGCTTGACATTATACATCCTAGAATTAAAATCTAGTTTGAGTTTTTCTCCCATCTCCAGACCTTGCTAAAGATGCTTATTAGGAGCTCTGTCAAAAAAAGTGAAAGGCTTGTTATATCAAAGCTTCGAACCCTTCTTACTGCCCTTGACCTTCTTCACATTGCTGCTCCTACAAGGGTGAGTACTATCATTTTTAGTACGGGAGGGAAGCTGTGATATCCTTGAGTGGGGGGTCGTTCTGTTTACAAAATGAAGTTCCAGTAAGAGTACATCAAATGAACCAACTTTCTTTGAACTTTAATTCATCACTATATTGAATGAATGACCTCTGGATTTCTCTCTCCCATTTGGAAGTCAATTTGAAAACAAACTACCTCTGCCATAAAGAGCCAGGCATCAGAGACACCTGTTGCGCCTCAAAAACGGAGAAGGTATGAATGACAAGTGCAGCTGAATAAAATGCAACTTGCCATTAGAAATGGGTGTACTGGCATCTACAGGTGCCGCTGGCATCTCCTCATTTTCATTACTCTCTTCATCTGGTTTCTCGTCTTCAGTAGCAGGGTTCTGCTGTGGTGACTTGGAGTTGTCGCATGGAGCACACGCTGCAGAGGTGCGACCTTGCAAGAAAGAATAGATACCAAAGATCTTCGTCGTGCATTTTCAGTTACAAATGCAGAGACAAGTCTTCAAATCCTTAGCGTTAAAGCACGTACCTCTTTTCTCACGAGATTCTTTAATTTGTTCACAAAGTCGTCTAAACTCTGTATCCATTTCGTTCCTCACCATTGAATATGCAGTGCCTTCCAAAACATAGGCGCTGTGACGATCTGAAATTTTACACACTTTAACTGAATGTTGTCTACCAACCAATGAAACTGTTTTGATCACAGAAGAAAATTGCTTTCTTCATAGGTTGGTTCCGAAAGGTTCTCTCAGTGAATATTGTCAGCATAACAACATCGAAGTTAATTAAAACAAAAGCACAAGTTCCTTGGGAACACTTATATCACAATTCCATGCCCAAGTAGCAAAATGATAAAATATTTACAATGTGGTAAGAGATGTTCTCTGTGGACGTCCAAAATCATCTAATCCATCCGAAGTCTATTGTCCGCACACAGCATTTATCCATCTATACGTTCGACAGATTTTTTAAACTAGGGCTAAAAAGCACATCCTCACCTGTAGATCTTTGATCCGGGTAGTACTCTAAGGCATTGTTACACATTAGATCGATGTCCTTCAGCTAGTCTCCGGCAGCGAGGTACTGGCACGAGTCAATTTGAGTCAGAACTGTTGAAAGATCCATCGGCTCTTTAATCCTTGTGGCATAGTCAGGTACCTGCAGATCAAATACAAGCATTCAGAGGTTTTCTTAACCTTGCACACTGTCTACCAAAATTATTCTGAAGACTTTAAATAAACGACTTCCTAAAAACTCTGAACATTTGCAATGCATCAGAAGATGCTGAAATTAACCAGTTTGCTTCTCAAAAATGGAAGGGCTTTTTCATTTTTCATTAGAGCGGCCACGAGAGGACAACAAGAAGTAGGGAGGTCAGAAGCACGTGCATAGTAGAGAAGAAACACTGAGGGTGGGAGATTCATTTCACTTTGCTTCAGAAAATCACAACAGTGAAAGCTGAGCAAGCCATCCGGCATTCTCTTTGTTGTCGACATTGAGGAAAAGGTGCATGAATTGCACCTGTGAAGTACCTATTGCAGGCATCTACTTTAGAATGAGATAACTGGGCCCTGAGGTGCTCATTTCTTCCCTCAGACCAGAAGAGGAGCCTAATGACCAGTTCAGATGAGGACATATGTATCTGTCTAGATTTTTCACAGCTCAAGAACCTAGGAGAAAAGGGGAAGAAAAGCCAGTGGAGGCCCACATGAAGACGACTTTGCTGATCCCCAGGTATATTCAAGTTACATCTGTCTTTGAAATATACGCCCCTAGTTTAGGCTTATCTCATAAATTAAGGAGAAAAAGGCATCTAAGCAGCCAATTGGAGGAAAAAGAAAACACACTGCACTTATGGTTGATTCCTATTGAGGAGTTCCAGATGAAACAGAGAACAGGATCTCAAAACTTAGTTTTACAAACTGCTGCTCCTATTCCTGTTCCCACAGGAACTGACAGTCCAAGAAAGGGCTTCAGACTTCACTCAAGTACTCCTGTAAATACTGTTTGTAATTATAAGGAAAGATCTCTGTGCTTTTCAGTGCTGTGACACGCCTACGTATCAAAGCCTTTTCACGAGCAAACTGTGTTGGCATTTGGACTGGCTTTTTAGAATGAAACCAGGGCTTTCAGCGAATAATCCCATAAGAGACATTTGAGAGTCAGCAGAAGTAAAAGCACTGCCTCTGCTTCTTGCAAAATCCTAACAGTGCAGCCCTAAAAACAAAGTTGAACCTTCCCCAAAACGCTGAGAAATACGAACACTGACAAGTTACAGACACACACAGATCAGCACTACTTTACCTTCTGTGGGTCAACGGGCTTTGCAAATTCCCTGAAACGTCTGTCAGTGGCAAGTCTGTGAGTAACGTCCCTCAAGAAAATTCAAAGGTCACGCAAGGTATCCTCCACTTCCTCCTCCAGCATCCCTACTTCTTCCTCTTGTGGCTTCTGAGGCTCAGCTGGTGGTGCTACAGGCACGACTTCCAATCTCCAATCAACTTCAATTAATCAGTACTCAAATACAAGCATATGACAAATTACTGACAGAAAATGACCAACAAAGCAAAGCCCAAAGAGCTAGTAACTTCGATAGGAAAGTTTTAGATGTACTTCTCATATCCTCCTCACCTCTTTTCTTTACAGGAGGCTTAGCCACTTCATTTAGAATTAGGTCCTCAGAAAAAGGCTGCTCTCTCTGCCCTACCAGGCAACTCAATATTGCACACTTCTCCAAATTCCGTATTAAATCATTTTTGCATCTAAAGCAGAAGGAGGAGAGACATTTCAGATTTAAGGCCACAAAAAACTCATCTTCGATTCCAAAAAGACGAGTACCTTTTCAAATTAAGAATAACCTGAAGAACACAAACTGAAAAAAGTTATCATCCTGGCCTTAAAACGCTACATTTTCACAGGCTGGCACAGCAAATTCAAATATCACCTTTAAGAATCACCTGTAGAATTAAAGCTCGCTGAAGGGATTGTACGCTACACTGGTAAAGTAATGGCTTTCACCACATCCAACAGCGCCTCCTTTGTATTTACTTGCCTTGCTGCAGCCTTTACTTAGAACCTTTATGGCTATCGAGGGAAGAGACAGGCTTCAGCAGACAAGTGAGGGCTTTTTGCTGAGTTTTTATTTCTCTACCAAAAGGTGTCTGAAGTAGCTAGTACCTCTACGTCTTCCTCCATTTTCAAGTTCTAGTAATAAAAGGTAGGTGAGGAATTTCACTACTTATTTTAGAAGGAATTTACAGCCTGTACAAAAACTTCTGTGGGAACTCAAGCACTTTCAAAGCAGTTGATAATAAACACCTCTAGGTAAGACCCGTTCTCTTCCCCCAGTGACTGAGACCAAATCATCAGAATGACAACAGCGTGGTCCTGTTTTGGGCACCTTCCCTTAATGTAAACTCTCAGAAGTCAATGAAGTTCTGCACCTACTTTTACTACAGTTTATTTAGGAATACAACTAGAATTCGATTCCAAAGTTACTTTAGCAGAAATTGGAACTCAGCTTTCCAGCTTGGAAAGCTTTGGCCTATATGAAGAAAGAAACTGATTTACTTATTTTTTTTTAATCAAAGTGTTTCAATTCTCTACTAAATTGCATTATTAGCAGTTTACCCAACATAGCATGGAATGGCAGACTGTCAGAAGAAATCTCTTCAGTAAAAACATCCTCTTGTCATTTCAAGCACTGCATATTCTTGACTGAACCACTTTGTAGCCACCAGAATTATTGTATTAATTTATTCTTTGCATGTGTGAGAAGGGGGTGAAAGTCACTTGCTTGACTCAGAAAAAACATTAAGCAGATGCTTTCACAGTATTCTTTTTCTCTAAGCAAATTTTAAGTGATTTGTTAGGGTGCCTGAGTAATAACAGCATGCATTTAAGAAAGCACAGCATTTTGATGCTGAAAGCATTCATAAATTACAAGACACTGAAGAAATAGTAAGGAAAGTATTGACAAATACCTCTTCTGGGAGATCTGAGTGACGTACATCAGACGGAGCAAGCAGCAAAACTGGCAAAAATGCTGGAATGTTACGTAGTAGAGTTAGAAAAGTAAGTTTCAAGACAGGTCCAGCGTTGTCCCACCACAAATGGATATCTGGGACATAAATTGTGCTTGGTGCTGTCTTCTGAGCATTTCGGATCAGCTAGTGAAAAGGAAAGCTTGCGTAAGAAAACTAAAACACGTACAAGAACCTCTTAATACATAGCTACATAGCCATCTGACTGCCCCATGAAATGAAACTGCGTGAACAGAGTGGCAAGCATCCTTTCACATAAGGAATTTCTCTGTGCACCCTTTCAGATTGTCAGTATTCGGAGAACTCTAGTCAGAAGATGGGAAGGATATATTCAGGCGGTGGCTAGACACCGTAGCTATATGGCCACAGCCACAATCATCGCATAACAAAGAAAGGAAATGTCCCTCTTAAGGGACACATCAGTATTCAGTCGTGTAACATGTCTGTCCTTACTTGTATGGCTCTCAAACGTTTCCACTAAAGGTAAAAATATTTTAAGGTAGTGATGCCAAACAAGAAAATGGATTTCCTGCCTAAAAGTAAAAACACCAAATCTGGTCATTTTTTCTAGTTAAAACCACATCACTGTGCAAATGAAGTGTTTTCTGAATGTTAATGCTTTTATTGCACATACTGCAACAGCACAAGTTGTGTATGTCCGTGCGAAAGCAAAATAAACAGAAGCCCCAAACCTTGGTTGCCTTACTAATATAATTTAGAAGAAGCCTACAAAAAGTAGCCGACATGCAGTCTGATACAGAGCCATCTACTGGGAGCACACAGTCTTAGGAGGCAATGAGAACTACTTTCTGGATCCCAGTGAAATGAGCAGCATTTCTTTCCACAAAGAGATGTTTCTTAGCAACACCGCCCAGCTTCCTGAGCTGCTAGCAACAGCCTCACTGTAAAATTGGGTATGGAAAATGTGGACATGTACAACATCCAGATTGTTTGTGGTGCTGTCTAAAAGAAAAGGGGATTTTCAGATAGAAGCAAACATCCCAGCACATTAAAACAAGGCCACCTCCATTACCAATGAATTTTGCTCACCTTACTTGCAACTCGATTGATCCTTTACATACAGTCAGTGAATCCGATGAGAAGAAAAAGAAAAAAAGGTACCTGTCCGCAGATTTCTTCTGGCGGTGCAACGTTTGTAAGCAGAACAGAAAGGTCCAGGGTGTGAACGGGAAACTTCTCCAAAGCGTGCAACACCACGGGTGCCACGTAAGAAACCTGGCCGTACCCTTCTTTTCCTACTATTAGCAGACGGGGCTGGCGTGATGTTGGTTCGCAGAAAGCACTCCTAGAACAAGAGTTAAGAAAACAAGTTTATAGATGAGGTGCTGAATAGACACACAGATGTTCCAAGTAATTTTCCTATAGACTTTCTTTTCCCTCCCCAAATAATCCAAATGGCAGCGCTACATTAAATACATGTAAGATTTCCAGTTAAGCTATTCAGTCATTCCAATTGTTTCACCTTCTTCCCTTTGTTTCATCTTCTTCCCTTGTGTTTCCTATTCTTTACTAAACCAAGACTGCAAATTAATATCCCTGCAATCTTGCTTTACTACTAGGAAATAAATTGGTGAGGAGCATTTGTTTCCCCACTACAATCAGGCTGTACCTCTGCTGGCTTAAATCAAAGATGCTAGAGACTTAGCCTTGCTCTAAAGCACAGGAAATCTTCTGGACAGCACAGCAATAGAAACTGAGAAAAATAACTGATCCAGCTGTGACAACATGATCTAACTTTCCAACTGTGGGCTTGCATGACTTCCACACTAAAATATCACAAGATTAACACAACTTGGTGGCTTAACAAATAAAGACACCATTCAATTTTTTCTCAAGGTGTTTTAACAAGCCCTTTCTCTGTTTTCTTTCTGCTACATAATTCACTACTGGTTTAACAATCCTGGAAAACAGAAGGGCAAAAGGTGGCAACACAAACCCATAAAGTTGGGATATTTTTAGCTAAAAGGACAGACTGCACATTTATGTGGTCTTGAGTCTTTCAAAGAATGCCATGGATTAAGTCAACGTGTTCTGGTAGTCTACGGATCACTTTGGCTTACGAAGAGAAGCCTGGGCTTTTCAATTTGGTCATTCAGAGCAACTTCATTATAACTTTAGTCCCTCCACCCTTTCTTCTTGTGAATACCAAGCACCCCTTCAACACACAAACTTGATGTTGCCCCTTCCTCTACCACCCCTCGCACTTTTAACAGCTGGAACTGTTTACAAAGACTCAGCAGACCCGAGAATTTAAATGTAACAGGGATCTACCTTTCTTTACCTGCTGAAACAGAGGCATTTTTTCTCTGGTCCGTCAGGCATTCCATCTTTTAATTCATCTCCAGAAACCAAGGATGCATCGTCATCACTGTCAAACATATCATCTTGTAAAATCGGATTGAAATGCTCTGAAAGGCAAAAGAGGTTTGTTAACTTTCCTGAATAGCCTTTGTCTCTTTCTCTTCCATTAATACAGCTTCTAAATCAGTGCCAAAACCCTTTCTTCATTTGAGAGCACACACTGAAAGCTATTTCCTAGAGTTCAGCCCACCACAGATCTAAGGAGATGGCACAAGGCCCTACAAAGCTCTACTAAGTCCCACTGATGTGTACGTGTAAGGTACGCTACTCTTGGTGATTTTTTTCTCCCCCTTAGAATAAAGGAGATTACGAACAATTTCTGCAGTTGCTAAATAGCTTAAAAAAAAAAAAAAAAACAACAACAAACAAGACCATTTCTTTCTGGAGGAGGTTCCCACAATGAAAGCACGGGGATAAAGGATGTGATGGCCACAGAATTCCATTCATCTAGTAAGTATCAATGCTAATTGATCTCACGTGCACGTGTATAGTACGATCCACAAACATTTAAATTAGGAGACTGGTTAAAAATGATGATAGCTAAAACAATATTTAGCTTAGACCAGTTATACTTGTATCCTGGTCCTGACATTCTTCAGAAAGGAATTAGAAACATTGACCTAGAAATGCTTCCCCTCCAAAGATCTGAGTTTTGATTTTTTAAAGAAAAATAGGTGCCTTATACTTCAAACCTCAAGTCAACCTCTACAAATGCTAATTATCTTAGCTGCCGTCAGAAGCAGGATGCTTCAGTAGAGAACGCATCGTCCTTTACTGTGTATTGATCATTCAGAGCTTCCATTTGGCATTTCAGTTTCGAATCCACAATAAAACCTATGCGTTATATTCCAGACTTGCCCAAAAGAAAGACATGCACATGCAAATAATAAAATTCTACCACCATTATGTCTGAAAGCTGTAAGTTGATTGCACAAACCACAAGTTTTTGCTTTAGCAGAATTATAAAGAAGTGGATGCTGTGGTTATACCTTGCTGTCGGTCCTCCTTTAGTGCAAGCTGTGCATGCGGGAAGATCTTCTGCACAACTTGTAAAATATTCTCTACTGATCTTTGAAAAAGTGGCTTGAAAATGGGTGAGAGTGCTTGTACGGGCGAAGTCTCGATCCTGTTTGAAGCTGGAACAACCTTCTTCATAGCCATGAAAAAGTCCTTTGCTTTTATTTTAATAGAATTAACGTCTAGTAGCAACTTCTCCCTACTTGCATAAATCTGAGGATAGCATCGGCGTAGAGAGCACAGCGCAGCTTCAGTACAGAGGGATTTGATATCTGCACCACAGTCTCCTAACAAACAAAAATCAAACGTTACATCAGTCAAGGCCCAGGTTTACAACATGCAACATTTAAAGAATTTGTAATGCCAAAACCAAACAGCTTAACAGGGAATTCAAAGTGCTACCGCTTGTGAGGAATGTTTTAACATTTCGTGTCCATAAAGAACAATTCTGTTTGAATCCTGTCTGCCTCTGGGCCCTGCACTGGCAATTTAATTCTTGAACCACAGATGCAGTGTGTCCCAGTCTCCCCCTCATTCTAGTCAATTTATCAAGTCTTCAGAAAATACTCCTTAAATTTATGAACCTGTTTGCTTTTGTTATTCCGGACTTCTATTTCTAACAGTTACAGCCTTTTTTTTCCTGTCTTCTTCGAGATTAACTTAACACTGCTATAGATGTGACTGTCCCTGTGAATGGCTGGGGAAGAATGTTTTAATTACTCGTGAAGTGTCAATAAGAAAGCTGTTTGTGTTTGATGTCTGGGAGTTTCATAACAACTGATAACAACTAGTGACTGTTATGGGATACTATGCAGACCTTTGGTATCTGGCCAGGGGGCCAAGAGATTAAGAGGAAGAAAAAAGAAGCTGAAGGACGGCTGGCAGACAAGACCTGCAGAAAATGTTCTATAAACTTGGTACAGTGCCAAAGGAGTACAAACAGGAAGGACTTGGAGAAGAAGACTACGAGCCTTCAGCATGAAAGACCCCTAGAGACCCCCAGAGGAGACTGATGCGCATGCTCCAGTAGGAGGGACTGGACCCCGGAGGCTAATTATAATAATCTAATTCTTTTGGAAGTAGTAATGAATATGTATTAGTCTAGGAGCATAAAAATCAGCTGCTTGACGTAACTGGTGTGTGCCCTGGTGGAGCGGAGACTCTCAGTGCACCCAGCACTGTTTGCTTACCTCTATTCTTTTATATTCTTCTAATAAATCCTATTTTTTTATTTAATCCTAATTTGAATCCTGAGCCATTTATACCACTCTCTGCAGGGAAGTTTCATGTTGCTCACTGCCTGATATCCTGCGCTTATGCAGCTGAAGCAGACTCCTCATCAAAAACTATACTCTTGAGGAAGATGCCCCAGAACCATTTAATGTTCTCAGACAACAAGAGGAACGACAATAAAGAGTAAATAGATGAAAGCATCTCACTCTGATTGCTATGAAGGCGTGCCAGCTGCCTCGTTGACTAGTTGTGCAACAAGGCACAAGAGCATGGGTACTGCCTGGTACAAGCTAGGTTCTTTACAACTTGGTCACAAGCAAGAATCCATTTTGATTTCAGTCTTACCAATGCATTTCTCAGCTAGTTCATCAAGCAACATGTCCGGTGGCTGAGGGGTCCAGTCACGAGTATGAATCTTGACAATTTCTTTTCTAGCCTGGAAGCAAAATCATTGCATTTTAGCTTGTCCCAAGTTTTCCTTAAAAATACCAACAAGAAACAAACAAACCAAAAGGCAAACAAACAAACAACAAAAAACAAAACAGTCCTCCCTCAAAACCCCTCATCTATTAATACGCTTTTCTTACTTGCTCAACTTTCAAGTATTTTACAGTTATTTAATATACACTCTGCATTTTCAACCAGGAAATTGAATATTTCTTATTTGTTACACTGCACTTTTTTCTAGGAACCTACAGTGAGAAAAGGCATTTATAGCTTCAATAACAAGTTTCCAAACTACAAGACCTAAGGACCCAGAGGAAAATACTGTAATGAAAACTTTATCCAGAAGCATTTCTTTGCTGTCCAAAAAACTTCTCTAAAACTTAGCAAGCTTTCATTGGGACAGTCTCATTACTTCATCACATTTGCTTTCCAGTCAGTAAATTCACAGAAAGCACTTCTGGCACAATGCTTCCAATTGCTACAATTACTATAAAGAAGAAAAGAATTATGACTCAAACTACTACCACCGAGCAGGGGCACAATCAAATGCAAACACATCCCCTATTCATTCATAAGGGAAGGATTGAGACCAAAAACACAACTTCATGATGAAAACACCCAAGTGGACTAAATAATAAAGCAAACAGGTACAACTTGGGGAATGAAAGGTTTGATTATAGAACTAACTACTTGGTGGTATCATCCTGACCATATATATTCAGTACCAGATTTGCCCTCCACGGAACAGCGCAGTGTCTCCACATATCACTCTTTCGTTCAAGTTGTCAATTTTTTTTCCTATAAAGTTGGACTTTGCCATGGTAGCACTAACGTTGAATTTAAGTTCTCACCTCTTTATCTGGCAAGTTGAAGAGGAACTCTCTGTCAAAGCGTCCTGGTCTTTGTAAAGTAGGACCTATACAATCCAGTCTGTTGGCAGCTCCAATTACCGCGATCTCTCTTCTGTTATCTACGCCGTCCAGAAGGGTCAGAAGAGTTGAAACAATGGAACAAATAGAAAAATATAAGTTTTACTTACTGGTTCAGTAAATTTTGTTACATTCCACATGACTTTCTTCCATGAGTAGTCATAAAGGACAAGCTTTTTAAGGACAAGACTCATTTTAAGACATAAAAAATAGGTAAGTTAACACAGACCACATGCTGATATCAGGCTTAGTAAATTGGTTTCTACTATCGTTTAGAATCACCTGTTTTGGCATTGAGTTACAAGTTTTCAGGATAAATTAACATGTTCACAGTAAATTAAACAGGTCATCGTCCTTTTTTTTTTTTTTTTTTCCCAAAGATCAAGCAGATTTTATGTAGGTGCAAAACTGTAATACCTATGAATGTGGTCTTGTTTACTGGAGCACACAGGAGCGAGACCATCTATCTCATCAAAGAAAATAATTGAAGGTCGCATCTGACAGGCCTAGCAGGAAAACACTGAGTAAAACAGCATTATTTAAAGGAAAAATGCACAAAAACATCATGGTTGGAATGTCATCTAAACTAGATTTTTCACTTTAGCCTCTGGGACCTCTACTGATAGAGCTACTGGAGTATCTGGCATGACTAACAGAAGACAGCAGTCTGTGTCAACCCACTGTATCCGGGTGACAGGAAGCGAATTGTTCCAGTAGTTCTTACAGCTGACATTCACAGCAGAAACACTGGCATTTCCATTTCAGGGGGAAAAAAAAAATAACAAAATACAAAAAAAAGAGCAAGTGCTACTTAAAAACGTTGACCACAGAAAATAATGGTTTCAACTCTGACAGAATACACTGTGCATTTCAACCTTACCTGTTCAAATAACACACAAAGTTGGCGTTCTGATTCCCCCACGTATTTTCTCATGCAGTCCGAAGCATTTCTCAGAAAAAATGATATTTTCCTGTCACTTCGACTATATTCACTGGCAAGTGCACGAGCAACTAGTGTTTCCCCTGTTCCTGGGGGGCCATAAAATAGACAACCTCTGCAATAAAAAAGATCCAGATAGGAAAAAAAACATCATGATGAGTACCTCCTACAACCATCGTCTCTAGAACAAACTCGTCTTTCCTAACCAAAACACGTCATGTACAAGACAGCAGTAATAGCTGAAGTGTGGGTAGAGGCAGAACAGATAGAAGTTCCGCGTTTTTACAACGTTTCACAAGAAAATTCATTTTTTTCACCCAAAGAAATGAATAAGGAGGTAACTCAAACGTATAAAAACTTCAAAAGAGAGCATACTGTCCCAGAAGGACACTTCCAAAACTGCTGACAAACAGGGTGATTACAGCAAACCGGAGCCAAACGGGCAAACTTCAGCACAGAATCTGAGAATGGGCTGAATGGTGAATCACCAGTTCATTCTGCAGCAATAAACTGCATATTCTTGCTTTCACAATATGCAGAATCTGATAGTAAAGCATTTAATGCTCCTTTCAAAAGCATTAAGTTACTGGGTTTGGTCTCTCAGACCATCTATTGCTGATGGCAAGTGAGGAAGCCTAAAGCCGGAAGGAAAAGCGATGCCTTAGCACTCAGAGGAAAAAAAAAAAAAAAAAAAAAAAAGAAAGCAAAAGTAGGCAGGAAAAACAACTGGGCTTCCAGGCAACATATTACAATTGACTTCCACACTAGATAATCCCTTCTTGCTTACAGACTAATCAAGCTGACTTGTACATAAAACTGAGAACAAAACCACTCCAACCCAACTAACCCAACTTTTTAAAAACACCAGATGGTAAAACTTACAAGTTTCAGACATTGCTTATATTTTTAACCTACAAATATTCTGGATTCTATCCATTTTTAAGAAACCACTTTTTGCTACTACTAAAACAAATGTTCACCGCTGCCAAAAATGTTGAAGCATGGAAGCATATTGATACCTTAATTGAACTTTCTCCTGAAAACAGCTGACTTACGATTTATCACTGTCATGAGTTACCTTGGGGGCTGAATATTGAACTGCTGAAAAACTTCTGGATACAGGACGGGAAAAATCACCATCTCTTTCAAAGCTGCGATGTGTTCCGAAAGACCACCCACGTTCTCAAATCCAATCTAAAGAGAAATTCAACACCACAGAGTTTGTATGTTAAAGAAAGCAGCAACCTAGATCAAGGTTTCATCAGAAATTATCTCAGCACAACGCAAACATTCTGGGCAATTTTTGAAGTTGCTTTAGAGAAAACCATCAACAAAGGTAGTTGTAGATGGCGCACTGAGATCTTTCATAATCACTGGAAACACTCGCTGACACGATGATTAGTTTACCACTTACCACATTATCTATTTGCATTGCATCTCCCTGACTTCCTCCAGCTTTCTTTTGATCCCTCTGAACTCTCTTTAGGTCCCGTTTCTGACGTTTCACTCGAAAAGTCCTGATTTGAATTAAGGAGAAGTTATAGGGCTTCTTTTTCTTTAAGATGCAGCTCGAAGATTTTTGTTTTTCATAATAATGCCAAGCAAATGTAGAAGACATTAATTAATATATTAGAAGACCTAATTAATTGACATAAACTTACACAGTTACATTTAGATAAACTTAAACATGGCTAAATATTCATTTGAAGGAGATTCATCCCTCCCCTATTCTCTACCGACAGCAACCTTCTTGGAGATGTGCTCTCGCCGTCCTCACTGCTCTCACCACCCTCCTCCGTATCACACGTGCTAAGCAAGGGAGATGAGCAAGAGGGTGTAGAATCACTGATGTCATCTGCACGTCTCCGTCTGCAAGCAAGCATATAAACCAGAAAGTTAAAAAGAAAATAGAGCAGATACTAAGTAACACCAAAAATTAAGGGAATTCTATCTCCAAATTGCCTCTGAGATCTATTTTCCAGTCCACTGTACTCCTTAGGAATCTGATTTCAAAGGCCATGACACGATTTTCCTCATGACAACTGTCTGCTTTCAAGAATGCTCAACAAAATATCTGGCAATCAACAGCATTCTCTACGCACTAACTGCTTACAGAATCCAAAAAGCCTTTATCATTACTAAGGCAATTTATGATTTCATTTAGATCTTTTATTGTTTAAGGTTAACTGCATATAGAAACATTAGTTGATTCCAAACAGAAACTAGAGTCAGTATTTGAGTGATAACTTTTTTTTTTTAAAATCTAACAAAACTTCCATAAAGCCTCTCCCTCTAAATCGAATAAAATTATTTTCGGTTTTAAGAAAATCCTTTGTATCCTTCAAGATTAAATAGTCTGACTAAGATTTTTAAGGGGGGATTCCGGCTTCAGTTCCAGAACCAAAGAATTTCAGTTACAGAAACTCAGACACTACCTCCATAATCATCTTATCAGCGACCCACAAATATTGGATTTAAAAAAGAAACCAACTTAAAAGTATCCACCTCCTCCCCTCCAAATAGTTCTTTCCTCTCTATCCTCAGACTACCAAAGTACTGATCATAAACTTACTCTGTAATTACCACTAAACTGAAAACCCTTTGAAGCATTATGCAGTAAAGAGACTGACAGCTCTACGGATAAGTAAGAGCTATCACTAGCCATACACCAACCTGGCACGTCTTCTATATTTTTGTGACCCAGCATTCTCAAGTGACTCTTTCTGTCTGACAGAACGCGGATGGCCCGAGTTAGTCCTCTCTCGATCTCTTTGTCTTACTGAAAGGAAAGAATTTAGAATAATGATACAGATACATTTAAGAGAGGAGGATATCAAAAGAAAAAGAAAATGTCACGTGTTTCACTCATCCCTAATTCCAGAAGAATTTTTAACTGTTTTTGCTTTTCATCAGTGCATGGTACAAGTGGAAAACTACGCCCTGTTTAAAGGTGAACTGAAAATCACAAGAGCAAGACCATTAAGTGTGATTAATTACTGTTATAGCAAGGATACATAGCACTAAGTACGCCAAACAGCAAAGAAAGACAATGTGCACAGGACACACGTGTCTGATAAAAACAGGGAAGTTCATGTGCAGAATGAAGGTACAGAACTGAAATAGAACTGTGTGCGCAAACACGTCTTTGCATTCAAAAATTCTATCTCACTTATGTGCAAGAAATAAGGTTTTAAGAGAAACTGTGCGTTCAACCTACTTTCCATAGGAGCTTGGTAGCGGTCAACAGGTTTACTCTGTCGAAGGTTGTAACGCCTTGGAACATCTTCACCACCATTTTCTTTGTTCTCACTTCCTCTTGATGTTTGTACTGTACCACAAAATGACACCGAATCGTTAAGTACTTTTGCAAATTATATGAAATCCAAAATGCATTACACAGATGCCCGTCAGTTTTAGTATTAGCATTATTTTAATGACACAGTGGATCCTGCAAAACCTTAAGATGAATTTATGCAAGTCACGTTTCAGAAATCACAAATCCTAGCAGATGAGCATGCATCTGGACATTGTTCTGTGCTCTCTGAAACTGCTGATGGACTTGTCGTCAGCCTCAGTGTTTAACAACAGGCAAAATTCTGTCATATTGCTTAGCTAAGATGCAGATCTTCTGAAAACAGCTATTTCAGAAAGTCACTTCTTAGTTTGAGAAAGTATTTAATGGAAAGGGTTTTAATAATCTGCAGTGCTAAGACTAAGCATAGTAATCTAAGTCCAAGTCTAGCTCTGCCACAAATTCTGTGAGCAATAATGGGCCAGACACAGGCTTGAAGCTCACCAATGAGAAAACAATGCCAAATGCACATAAGCTTAGGCCATTAGCTTCTGTCAAGTAACCTGAAGTTGTTTCCTGAAAGATGGTAAAAAACGCAAGAACCAGAGTGCAATCATCTACTGGGTTCTGGTGAATATCCTCTCACGTTAACAGCAGGACACCGAGGAAGGAACGTACATACTCCGTTCACCTACCTGTTTGCCACAAGGACTTACCTTTTTTTCTTGGAAAGCACTGCCCTCTCTGGTTTTTATTTTTTAACCCCAAAGGTTGCATTGCTTTCTGAATGCGAGGTAGGTGCCATGGGGTATACAGACAGCACACGGAAAACTGAGCGATCGGGAAATGAGTTTGTGATCACTACCATCTCCAGTCCTTGGTGTTCCAACACTTCTATCACAAAAGCATGAATTTCTCTGCTTTATTGCTCCTCTAACCCTTTCCTTTGTTCCAGTAACTTCCTTTATAACAACACTGACACTTTCCTCACTCTTTTCTGGCGTATTTTTCATTATAAAAGTATAGTCTACCTCTTTCCTGATTTAAAATTGTAGTTTGCATTTTGATCATCAATTAATTGCCCCGGGCTCATTTCCCATTCAACGTGCTATTTAAAATTCCTCTCTACAAGTCTCTACTGCGCAGCTCCCTGAAACCCACACACTTTAACCAAGCTTCTCCCTCTAGACTGGCGCCCGCCTTGTATTCAAGCTACTCTTAAGACTTTGAGCTAATGTTTTCCTAACTAAACCTCCAAAGGAGTCAACTCTGCTTCTCCCTTACTAGTCCATGGCCCAGCCATTCTTCCTCTGAAGAACTTCCCTCGGGTTCCCACCTGCCACTCTGCATCTCTCTGCTCCTCTGGGCCTCTGAAGGGAGGAGCAAAGTATTTTCTGGGGCTCAGCCTCCTCTCACTGTCTCTTTGAGCTCCTTTGCAGGTGTGCAGCTGAGCTCTATCACATAATCTAACTCATCAGCTATCTACTGCAACACCCTTTTCGGTCCTTAAGTACACTCTTGCCCTCTTCTGATCTGTTTAGAAAGCTCCTACGAGGATGATCTAATTTACTGCCTTAATCACAACTAACATTCTTCTTAAAAACTGTAAGTTTTCCCATCACTTCCAAGTTCATACGGTCTTTCGTGGCTTAACCTCATTCCACAAGACCTTGTCCGGGGAGAGGAGAAAAAAAATAATAGAAAAAAACCCTAGGGGTCAGCCTTGTCGAGGGAAATTGACAATTCCCGTCTGTTACTATTGCAACAAGAAGAGACACGTTCAGAGGAAATATCATTAGCGGGAACAAGATGAGAAAATATTCAAAGAAGAATAGGGGTGTCAGGGGCTATATCTTCTGGGGACTTCAACATCAACAGAGCTGTTGATAAAACTATTAATTGGTCCCCATAAAGAGGAAGTCTTATTTTCAGTAGACACAGGGGCTGAAAAATCCACTATTCAAAAACTTCCAAAAGGAATAGAAGAAGGGAAGAGTTGCATGTCTGTAACAGGGGCAAAAGGAGAGCCCTTTAAGGTACCTGTTTTGAAAGATGTAGAAACAGAAATAGATAAAAAAATCTGTCTTAATGATTTACTTTTGCTCGCTGAAGCGGAGTACAATTTACTAGGAAGGGATTTGATTTTAAAATTAAACTTAAGCATTCAAAGCCAAGGGGATAAATTGCAGATTAAATTATACACTTTGACACAAAAAGACGAAGAATTCATTAACCCTTCAGTGTGCTATAAGGAAGGGGAAATTGGAAAAATAGAAATGGACCCCATAAATGTTCAAATAATGGATCCACATCGTCCAATTAGAATTAAACAATGCCCTATACCAATGGAGGGTCGAAAAGGATTAAAACCCATAGACTTCTGGAAAAAGGAACTCTAGAACCGTGTATGTCACCTCATAATACACCCATCCTCCCTGTAAAGAAATCGGATGGGTCATACAGGACCTGAGAGCTGTAAATCAGCGAACAGTCACTAAATTCCTTGTGGTGGCAAAACCTTATACTTTACTAAGTCATATCTCTCCCAAACATACTTGGTATAGCGTAATAGATCTGAAAGATGCCTTTTGGGCCTGCCCTCTGGATGAAAAATCCAGATTATTTTGCTTTTGAGTGGGAGGACCCTGAAACGGGATGGAAACAACAATTAAGGTGGACCGTGCTACCACAGGGGTTTACAGAGTCACCAAATCTATTTGGACCAACTTTAGAAAAAGTTTTACAAGATTTTGCATTACCCAGGGAGGTAAAATTATTGCAGTATGTGGATGATCTATTAGTAGCAGGAGAAACTGAAGAGGGAACCCGAGAAGCTCCTATTAAATTGTTCAGTTTCCTGGGAGAAAAGGGATTCAAGGTGTCTCGATCAAAATTACAATTTGTGGAACAGGAAGTAAAATACTTAGGACATTGGTTAAGTAAGGGAAAAAAGAAGTTAGATCCTGACAGGGTATCTGGGATCCTATCCTTAAGACCCCCACAAACTAAAAAGGAAATCCAGCAAATACTGGGATTATTAGGATACTGTAGACCATGGCTTGAAAGCTACAGTGAAAAAGTTAAATTCTTATATGAGAAATTAAGAACCAACTTAAGTGGTCTGCAGAAGATAATCAACAATTTGAAGAAATAAAAGAGGCATTAATACAAGCACCTGTGTTGAGCCTTCTGGATCTGGAAAAACCTTTTTATCCCTTTGTGAACACATCAAACCAGGCGGCATATGGAGTTCGTACTCAAGACTGGGCAGGAATTAAGAAACCCATGGGGTATTGTTCTAAGTTACTTGGTCCAGTAAGTAGAGGGTGGCCTGCTTGTCTCCAAGCTTTGGTCGCTACGGCATTATTAATAGAGGAAGTTAGAAAGATCACTTGTAATGCTCCCTTAAAAGTGTATACTCCACACAACGTCAGAAGTGTCTTACAACAGAAAGCAGAGAAATGGTTAACAGACAGCCAGATCCTAAAGTATGAAGCTATACTAATTGACTCCCCTGACTTAGAACTAAGGGTAAGCTCTGCTCAGAGTCCAGCACAATTTTTGTTCGGAAAACCATCAGAGGAATTACAACATAACTGTTTAGAGGTAATTGAGACCCAGACTAAAGGAAGACCCGATTTAAGAGATACTGAATTAGAGAAGGGAGAAGCACTGTTCATAGATGGCTCCTCCTGAGTAGTGGAGGGAAAAAGAAAATCAGGATATGCAATAATTAATAAGCACCTGGAACCTGTGGAATCAGGACCCTTGAGTCTATCATGGTCAGCTCAGGCTCGTGAGCTGTATGTCCTATATAGGGCCGTGGAACTATTAAAGGGGAAAAGTGGAACTATATATATAGATTCTAAATATGCGTGTGGGGTGGTTCATACCTTCGGAAAAATTTGTGAAGAAAGAGGTTTCGTTACTACTCAAGGGAGGAATCTTATACATCAAGAATTAATAATAAAAAATTTAAGGGCATTAAGAGAACCAAAAGAAATAGCAGTGGTACATGTAAAAGGACACCAAAGAGGATTAGATTACCACACCAGAGGGAACAATCTAGCAGATAAAGAAGCTCAGGAAGCAGCCTTGAGAACTCAGGCTGCTAAAATTAATACAGTACAGGAGGAAGAAAGACGAGAGGGAGAAGAAAAAAAGTTTACTCCTGAAGAACAGACAAAACTGGAGAAGACAGGTGCTAGATTAGAACAAGGAAAATGGACATTGCCAGACGGGCAAGAGATATTACCACAAGCTTATGCAAGGCAAAGATTGGAACGTTTGCATACACAAACACATTGGGGTACAAAAGCATTAAGTAATCACTTACTTCAACAATTTGGTTGCATAGGGGTTTTTGAAATAGCAAAGCAAATCACACAAGGTTGTTTAACTTGTCAGAAGATAAATAAGAAAGTGTTTTGACAAGCAGCCGCGGGAGGAAGAAAAACAGCTTATAGGCCTTTTGAGAAAGTACAAGTTGATTTCACTGAATTGCCCAAGGTAGGGAGGATAACGTATTTATTGGTAATAGTAGATCATTTAATACAATGGGTAGAAGCTTATCCCGTAGCACCAGCTACGGCACAAATGGTGGCAAAAAATTTATTAGAACACCTGATACCTAGATATGGGATAATCCAGTACATTGATTCTGATCAGGGCACACACTTTACTTCTAAAATAATAAGATTATTGTGTCAATCATTAGGTAATCCATGGGAATATCATACTCCATGGCACCCACAAAGCTCAGGAAAAGTAGAGAGAATGAATCAAACAATGAAACAACAATTGGCTAAATTAATGATTGAGACACAAATGCCCTGGACAAAATGCTTACCATTGGCACTTCTAAACATAAGAACTAAACCACACAGTGAGACTGGATTATCACCATATGAAATGTTATATGGTATGCCTTATTCACAGGGAATGCCTCTGGGAAACAATGTAGTTCAGGATTGTAGTATCCAGAAATATGCAATTACTATTGGGAAAAGATTGCAAGAGCTAAGAGAAATTGGAAGAATGGCTCAGACACCACCTTTAGGGTTTGCTATTCATCAAATACAACCAGGGGACAAGGTCTTAATAAAAACTTGGAGGGAAGAATCATTACACGCCCGGTGGAAGGGACCATACCTTGTTTTACTTACCACTGAAACAGCTGTGAGAACAGCAGAAAGGGGTTGGACCCATGCATCTAGAGTAAAAGGACCAATAAATACCCGAACTTGGAGGGTTGAGTCTGCTCCTGGGGAACTGAAATTAAAGCTAAAAAAGAACTAATGTTCTGGCAATAAGGCTCTGCATAAATTAAGAATGCCAGAAGAAGGGGACAAGCCTGAAGGGAAGAAAGGGAGAAGGGAAGACCGGGGCAGGACCCTCCACTGTGGTGTGTATAGTCTACCAAGGGAGGCAACCCCTACGGGTATTGACTGCCGAGTGGGAGGGCCTCAACCGGACTTTGCCCACACTAAAGCCAGGTTGTCCCAGGAAAAAGAAACAAACAAGCAAACAAAAATATATTTATATAATAAATATGATTATTATTATTATTTTTTAACCTATTGTAATTAGTTTTCCAGGAGCTGGATCACCCTCAAAGGCTGAACAGTAACCCAAGCTCAAATAGATCCTTGAAGTGGGCCCAACCCCTTGATTGGAGGCATTTCTCACACCCCCACGATAACCCCTGGATGACGCAGAAGGATGTTATACTTCCTGGTACTATTTTTACAGGGGCAATTAAGCCACGGGAATAACTTGTTCATTCTGGGGGAAGAAGTGGCCAAGGCTTTTAACCTTAGCAATTGCTGGGTTTGTGGGGGACCACAGGGAACTGAAAGTTGGCCCTGGGTAGCTGGCCCGGTTGAACCTAAGTGGTGGGTTAGTAATTTGAGTGAAGTTCATAATGGTACACAATTCTGGAAAGAGGAAGAAGGCCCATGGCAATTGCACTTGTCAGAGCAGGGTATATACTGTTTAACCAGAACAGGAACAGTAAAGGTGGGAAAAAGCTTTTGTAAATGGACTCTATCTCCCGGATATGATTGTACTGATCCTGAATGTGGACCTATAAACTGTACATCAAGTAAAGGAAAATGGAATGCTACACATGTCCAGCTGAAAAATGGGACTTGGCTGAAATGCTCATATAAGAAATTTTTTGGACCTGGATGTGAAGCCATGGTAAGAGCACAATCAAAGGGACAATTTGACGTTCAAATCCCTAGTTGTCAGCGTGATAACACCACTAGGGAGCAGCATGTGGTAAGAGTCTACTGCTGGAGGCGGCAAGATGAGAATGGGACACAAGTGTTCTTTAAACATTTCTGGTCAGCTCGTGGTATGACAAGTCGTGAAGGAGAACTTAGTTGTAATTGTGAGTGGGAATCTAGTGCGGGAGCTTGGAGGTGTATATATACAAGTACTAATGGGGCAAACATTGTAACAGGACCACTTGGTAACGAAAACCCTTTGTATTTTCACACCCCAAGGAATAAAAGAGAATGGGACCGTCCTTTTCCAAATGGGACGTGGGCTCTAAAGGGACATTATTGGGTGTGTGGCAAACAGGCCTACAAAAGGCTACCAAAGGACTGGTCAGGAATATGCTACGTGGGCTACATAAGACCCTTGTTCTTTTTATTGTCACAAATACAAGGAAATCATTTAGGAATAAAATTATATGATGATCTGAATAGAGAAAAACGATCTATTGATGCTTCCTTAGCCGGAGGTAGTGCTCAACAAGGGAGAGAAAATGAATGGCCCCCTGAAAGAATCATACAGTATTATGGACCAGCTACCTGGAACCCAAATGAGATAATATCTGGAGCCCGAGAACCTATTTATAATTTGAATAGAATAATTAGGTTACAAGCTGTCCTCGAAATAATAACCAATCAAACAGCGACGGCTTTGGATCTTTTAGCTGATCAGTCCACCCAGATGAGGAATGCTATCTTTCCACATAGAATGGTTTTAGACTATTTACTAGCAGAAGAGGGGGGGGTGTGGGGGAAACTAAATGATTCTAATTGTTGCTTACAAGTTGACGATAATGGGAAAGTGGTTAAACATAACAAAAGAAATTAGAAATGAGCCCACGTCCCAGCACAAACTTGGAAGGGTATGAATAGGGATTTATTTTCATGGCTGCCTGGTGGACCATGGGTTAAAAGGATGTTATTTTTATTTTTATGTGGTGTAATGATGTTATTATTCATACCTTGTATGATACCTTGCTTTACATTATTGATACACCGGATAATAAATAGTATGTTTGTAATGACTTCATTAAAAAAGGAAGGGGATATGTCAGTTACGATGCTTAAGAACTGGACCCTCCGAGAACGGACTGATGAAATCCAGTTATTAATGGAAAAGGCTGAAAAAGAGACACAAATTGAGGATATTAAAAAGAAGATAAGGGATTGTGAGGAATGTTTTAACAATTCTTGTCAATAGAGAGCTTGAAGGAAAATGTATTCGTAAGTTTTTTCCTTGAAGTCTCTGATATCCGGGGGTTTCAGAACAACTGCTAACTATTATGACTTTTGCATGGGACACTATGCAAGCCCCTGATATCTGGCCAGGAGATGAAGGAGAAGGGAAAAGCTGAAGGACGGCTAAAAGACAAAGCTTGCAGGGAACGCTGTGCAAGCTTTTGACATGCACCCAAGAAGTACAAAGAAGAAGGACAAGAAAAAAAGCCTGAGAGGAAGACTATGAGCCTTCAGCATGGGAGACCCCCAGAAGGACCACCAGACACTGATACGCATGCTCCAGTAGGGGGGTTCAGATTCTGGAACTAATTATAATAACCCTGCTTTTTTTAGAAGTAGTAATGAATATGTATTAGTCTAGGAGCAAAATAAAATCATCATCTTGATGTAACGGGTGTGCGTCTGTTTGCTTACCTCTATTCCTTTAATAAATTGTAAACGTTGATTATTATCCTATTTTGGGATTTAGCCATTTATAACACCAGTTATAGACAGGTTGCTCCAAAAGGGGATGCTGGAACCATGTATGTCCCCACATAATGCCCCCATTTTGCCAGTAAAAAAGGCTGATGGATCATACAGGTTGGTTCAGGATCTTAGGGCTGTGAATCAGCGAACCATAACCAAATTTCCAGTGGCAGCTAACCCATACACTTTATTAAACCACCTAACACCTCTGCATAAATGGTATAGTGTAATAGATTTGAAGGATGTTTTCTGGGCCTGCCCATTAAGTGAAGGGTCTTGGAATTACTTCGCCTTTGAATGGGAAGACCCCGAAACAGGAAGGCGGCAACAGCTTAGATGGACTGTACTTCCTCAGGGATTTACTGAATCCCCACATTTATTTGGCCAAACTTTAGAAAAATTATTACAACTTTTTGAGGTAAAGGGGGAAGTGAAATTGTTGCAATATGTGGATGACCTATTAATAGCTGGGGAGACTGAAAAAGAGACACGGAGAACCACTATCGAATTACTTAACTTCTTAGGGAAAAAGGGCTGAAGGGCTCAAAATCTAAATTACAATTCGTGGAAAAAGAAGTAAGGTACTTAGGACATGGGCTTAGCCAAGGAAAGAAAAAATCGGATGCTGACAGGGTATCTGGGATTTTAGCCCTATCATCACCCAAAACGAAGAAGGAAGTGAGGCAACTGCTCGGGCTCTTGGGATATTGTAGACCCTGGATTGAAGGGTTTAGTGAAAAGGCAAAGTTTTTATATGAAAAATTGACTGGAGAAAAAATCAAGTGGAACGAGGAAGATGAGGAAAAGTTGAGGTTGATCAAGAAAACGTTAATAGAAGCTCCAGTGCTGAGCCTCCCAGATTTACAAAGACCCTTTTATTTATTTGTAAATGTTTCTAACCAAACTGCATATGTTAGTTGCAATTACAGCTAAGTCAAGAATGGGCAGGAATCAAGAAACCTGTGGGATATTGTTCCAAACTCTTAGACCCTGTGAGGAGGGGGTGGCCAGTGTGCTTCCAGGCTATTGTGGCTACTGCCTTACTGATTGAGGAAGCTAGAAAAGTCACTTGTAGGGCACCTCTGAAGATATATACTCCACATAATGTTAGGGGAGTACTCCAGCAGAAGGCTGAAAAATGGTTAACTGATAGTAGGATGCTGAAGGATGAGGCCATCCTGACCGACTCCCCTGATTTAGAATGAAAAATAACTGCTGCACAGAGCCCTGCACCCCTGACCCCAACCCTAACCCGGATCTAACCCTAACCCCAACCCCAACCCCTAACCCCAGTTTCCTAGAACTACATCTCCCGGCATGCTATGGGCACCAAACATGGCCTCCCGGATACCCAGTGCCGGAAAACTACGCCTACCAGCATTCCCCAGGCAGCTGGCCTGACCAATCACAGGCCGAGTGTTCGAGAAATACCTTTTACCAGCACTCACTGTAACCCAAGCACTTACCGGCCTTTCAAAAAAGCCACAAGCCCTAACACTAAAAATTCTCGAAACCCCTACAGGCATAACCCAAACTATTTACCACACTAAACCCCTGAAGTCCTATGCCTAAAAGCCCAAACCCAAACACTTAAGACGCTCAAAACCCAAACCCAAAACATTAGGATTCTCAAAGCCCTAAACAACAAAATTAGAACGCTTGAAGCCCTAACCCCAAAATTAAGACGCTCAAAACCCAAAGCCAACCCAAATCAGTAGGATGCTCAAAACCCTAGCCCAAAAAATTAGGACACTCAAAACCCTAACCCTGGAGAACCTAACCTGAAAAAAAAAAAAAAATAATCTTAAAACCCTGAATAACTGACCAAAAATAAAACCCTAGGACCCTAACACTAAAAAGCCTATCAACACTACAACCCAAAAAACTCTAAAACCCTAACACGATAACCCTGAAACCCTTAAAACCCTAACTGTTAAAACTCCAACCCAGTTATACACCAGTTACCTCCCTTAAGGGATATAGAGGAGCTCTCTCAGATATGGCAGTCCTACTTCTCATGCATGCAGCCGGAGGTCGGTCTCATTCTGGTGCTGATGGTGGTGGAAGCAGGGGCAACGTTGGTACTGCTAGAGATACCACAGCCACCGGAGGTGGATTGTTAGGATATGGAGATGGTAGGTTATCCAACGGCTCCCGTTTATTATCTTTTTCTTTTTCCTGTTCTTCAAATTTCTTATCTGCTTTTAGTGTAAATATTGAGGCTGGAAAAGGACATGAAGTCCTCCTGATCCATAATCCTGCATAATCGCTTTCTTCCTGGCAAAAAGGTTCCTTTGAATTAACATGTGTATTTCAGGCGTGACAAATCCAGTCTTCAAAGGATCAAAAAAACAGACCGAAAGACGTGATCTTAAAGGCTCCTTTGGCCGTTCTATCACACAATACTGGACTGTTTTTTATTTACTTTTTCCTTTTCTGGGGCCTCTATCGTTCCAATTTCTAACCGTTATTCCTAATGGACTTTCTGGTGGTATGTCTGGTAATTTGCTCCCTTTCTTCTGGTCCCTGGTCTTCGATTTTGTCTGACCCATCTAGGAATTTTACTGTGGCAATTCCCACAGCCCTTGGTTACATTAGTAAGAGTGTCTTACAGAGGGTTTAAGATCTATCACGCACCCACAAATCCTATAGGAATCGCTTCGGTCCTTCACCGGCCAAGTCCCTCGCGGGAGATTGGAACCGCGGTTAGAAGACCTCCACAATCGCTTTGGAACTAAATTCCATCTCAGTCACACTCTTACACAGGCAACCAAATCCCACCCAACAGAACAGTATATGCTTTAAACGCTTACGACTACGTTGTCTTCATTTGGATCTTCACACGCAGAATTACAGGCAAAATAGAGTGCTGCAACCAGCAAGGGAGCTGAAGAAAAATCACAACCTTTGCTTACCTTTATTCAGGTTCAAGATGCCATTAGTCCCGACCCGACTCGAACAGCAGCCACCACATGGTGGGGCGCCTCTCCTAGATCAAGTAAGAATTCAGGAACCAAAGCCCTCCCGGACGATCCCCCAGTTGTCATACACGACTGGGTCCCAAATTCGATTGCAATTACAGTTTACAATTTACTAAACAAAGAGAGGTACACGGGCAGTTACTCGCAAACAGATACATTGTGCCAGCTGCCCTTCAGTAGCCCAGTGTCAGACCGGATGTCTTTGCCAAAACAGCCCGGACAATGTATTAGTACACCGATGCACTACCACGTTAATCACTAACTGCCAGGCAGGACAGCTCCAGACCAAACACATACACACAGGCATGCCAAAAACACTACAAACAAAACACACAACACAATGCACAAGAAAAAGTGACCCCCAGAGGGAAGCCCTATGGCAACAGCAAGTCAGAACAGGTGCTCTGTAGCAGACCCAAGGAGAGACTCAAATATCATGACAGGAGACTGGAAGCAACTGCCAGAACTGGGATGATGGAGGCCTAAAAAGCCTGCCTTCAAGACAAGAGACCAGAAGGATGGGGAGTGAAAACCCCTGAAGAAGACACTTAGGAAATCAATTCCAAAGCAAGAGCTCCTGATGCGGCCCAGATGACTTCTTCAAGAGTGAGGATGGAAATAGATGTGATCTCAAACAGAATACAATGCACAAGACCTGAAACAGATCTGCACTTCAAGCAGCGACTGCAAGACAAGTGCTCGCATCAGCCCTACGATGATGAAACAAGCATTTAGGAACTTCGGTGTGGCTACCAAGTTGCCCGTCTAATCTGTCCAGTGGAAGAAGGAAATGCGGATATCAAGACCTGAGGAGCATGTAACATATGTTGATCATATCAAGAAACGTTTGATACAAAAAAAGTATTACACACACAGAAGTGATTCCTTTAAACTCCCACTGCAAGATGAGAGGTGCTCAGCTCCCAATTGAACATCAGCATTATTCTGATGATGTCAAGTGTTCAGTACCCTCAGGATGGCTTCCCCAGGGCCTGCCAAACACCAAGAGCAACAGCACAGTACAGCACAGACAACACAGATGACAAACTGGGACTGCCCTGCCTGGCATGTGTTCACGCTGTACGTGACAGAACTCCCCACAGAGACACATAATCTCTCTGCCTGACCTGATCGATCCTGAAAGGCCCCATCCAAAGCAATGACTTAGAAGCACAGACCCTCGCCCTATGGGTGCATTCACAACCCCAACTCAAACATAGCACTTGCCCCCCAACTTAGCTTGGGAATGCTGGGAGGCAGGTTCCATCTTCACCAAGGAACACAAACGCTAGCCAGGACATTGCCTCAGGCACCAGGCTCTTCTTCACCTGCAGAAATAAAGTGCCATCAGGCACCAGCACACCAGCCAAATTTCTTCCAGTAAAACAACCTCCTCAGAAACAGTCGTAGTCAACTGACCTGCTCCGCTTCTGAAACCAGATAGATACCCTCTAGAAAACTCCCCGCCTCCCTCTGCCAACCACTCCCCAACATACAATATTTGCCCCCGGACTTAATTCTCAGGGCTCAGAATCCACCATCAACATGGACCACAAAGGCCAGCTAGGATGTTCCCAGTACCTTCTTCGTCCCTGCAAAAGAGGAGTCACCCAGAGGCGCACCAATAGACTACAACACCAAAAACAATACCTGTTTTCCACCTTTTCTCCACTCACCTTCCCGATCCAGGCTTAGCACTTCCATTCAGTGTGCCGAGCCAAAGTCATAGGGCTTAGACCAAGGAGAAAGAACAGACAAACGTGACAATCCACAAAACAGTCTTTCCCCACTCCTCTTCCTTCCTCCCCTACTGCAACAGCCAAGAAGCCCCAAAGCCACGTACCCCAACCCAGTATGACCGCTTTGCTCACCTAACATCTCAAGGAGATGCATCATGCTCCCTGCTCCTCTTGCGCCCTGAGCAGCTCCAGCATTTCAGGAACTGGAACTGCTGATGTCTGGCAGGTCTCAGAAATGTGGCAGGAGACGTACTCTGCTGTCACAAGGCGCTTGCAAAGCCGGCCCGACAGGTGAAGCAGACTAACACAGTCCACCGAACAACTCGGGGACCCCACTGCTGTCCACTCACTCTCATGCTTCGTTCAAGTTTCCGTGCCTATGCCCTGGGCTACAAAAAATAGAGAGAGAAGGTCACATCCACGATGGACACACAAACAGTACAGCTCCTTGATAAGAACTCAAACACAGAGACCAGAGCTAGACAAATAAAAAAACTACCCTGAAGTCCGCAAATGCCAGATGGCCATGAATGCATAGCAGCTCCAACAGGGCTAATCACAAACTTACACTTTGCAGATGAAGAAGGTGACCCTGCTCAGTCTCTTGGTAATACTGTACCAATGTGGTCAAGCCCCTTGTAGCATGTAATCAAGCTGGTTTTAGTCCTTTGTAGAGTTACACAAGTGGGTTGGTTCATCTAGAGATTAAAAAATAGCTCAAACACAGGAGCGTATGCCACCATCCCAAAAAACAGTGAGCCAGCAGCCTCTACTAAATATCCCTCTATTAAGTGAATTCCAAGCACTTAGAAATCCAGAAATCCATAGACTCCAGCCTGCCTAAAGAACCCTGCAACTGACTGAAGGAATCACCTGGGAAAGGGGAGGGGCAAAGCACAAGAAAGTAGAAAGAGGAGGAGCAGCAGCTGTGGTTTATTTACTTATTTATAAGGCTTAGCTCAACAGCATGCAGACTGCAGACAAGACAACTAGGGTGTTTCTAGAAGCAACAATCCCCATGCTTTTGCTACGGCTTTTAATATTAAAAGGACAATACCACCAAGCAAGTAACTGAAGCTTTTCCAGCTGGAATTAGCTCAAACTTTTATTTACATTTAAAGAAAACTCTAGGAGCAGAACAGATTATACACCAACAAAATCAATTCCATTCCATTCACAGGAAAAATCACTTACTTCAGTAGGCTATCTGAAAACCAAAGGCTATGCTGATGGGTCAAAACACGCTACAGGACACTGGGGCCAGGCCCTCCGCTGCATCAGCTTAAAACCCATCCCTACACTCACCAAGGTGCAACCCCAACCCAAACACAGATGCAGCATTTCAGCCTCAACAGTTTTGCAAACTGCTGGAAAGCAGGCTTCATCCTCAGCGAGGCATGCTCAAGCTACACAGGACAGGGCTTCGGGCACCTCTTTGCCTACCAAAGACGACCAACATCAGGAACTGCCACACCAGACAACCTTTTTCCTACACAACACCTTTCTCAGGAACCACACAGCATTCCAGTGACCTGCTTTCCTCCTACTCTAAAGGCTATCTCAGCCCACCTTGTCTGTGGCACCTCATAAACAGGAGAGAAAGCAATCGCAGGAGCAAAAGCCACAGCGCCCTCGGGACAGTTACTCTCATCCCTTCCTGTACCTCTGCCGCTTGCCTGCCCCACATGGCACATGCTTCCATCTGTTCTCTTTACCCACTTATAGCACCTCTAAAAGAGAAAGTGGAATTTTACTCGATTGGATGTAAGAAAATAACTGCAGTGACAACCGCACCACAAAAATAACAGCTACCTCTGCTCATCACACCACTCACTCCAGAGGCACCTCGGGTCATGATGTCCTGGACTACATACTGAGTTTCAGCCTGAACAAAGGAAAACACAGTCACAAGATAATCATTCAGCTGCCAGCATTAGCACCCATCCCTCAACAACACAAAGGAACCCCATTTACAATATTATCATTTCAAAACAGCAGCCCCCTTGCCTCAGCACCTGGAAAGGGGATCAAGCCAGTCACTGAGTTGCCTACCAAGTGCTAGACAGTTCCAGAAGGAGCTCTTTCCTGTGACAGGTTCCTCCAAAGCTTTACACTCTACTGGGGACAGGAAAGAAATAAAAATAAGAATTTCAAAACCCCGTATCTGTAAGCTTTCAAGATTCGACAGACCTCCTCAAGCACACCGTTCAAGCGCTATGCGAGCAGCTGCTCGCAAGCAGCTCTACTCTCCTCCCCCCCAAATCTGCCAAACACCACAGAGATGACTGTGCCAGCTGCCCTTCAGTACATGCCCAGAGGCAGACCGGATGTCTTTGCCAAAACAGCCCAGACAATGTATTAGTACACCCATGGACATTAGCTACCATCACTAACTGCCAGGCAGGACAGCTCCAGACCAAACACATACACACAGGCACGCCACAAACACTACAAACAAAACACACAACACAATGCACAAGAAAAAGCGACCCCCAGAGGGAAGCCCTATGGCAACAGCAAGTCAGAACAGGTGCTCTGTAGCAGACCCAAGGAGAGACTCAAATATCATGACAGGAGACTGGAAGCAACTGCCAGAACTGGGATGATGGAGGCCTAAAAAGCCTGCCTTCAAGACAAGAGACCAGAAGGATGGGGAGTGAAAACCCCTGAAGAAGACACTTAGGAAATCAATTCCAAAGCAAGAGCTCCTGATGCGGCCCAGATGACTTCTTCAAGAGTGAGGATGGAAATAGATGTGATCTCAAACAGAATACAATGCACAAGACCTGAAACAGATCTGCACTTCAAGCAGCAACTGCAAGACAAGAAGTGCTTGGATCAGAGTCATGATGACAAAACAAGCATTGAGGCCCTTCAGCACCGCTATCAAGTCGCATGTCTAGTCAGTCCAGTGTAAAAAGCTAGGAGGATATCAAGACCCAAGAAGCACAGAACAGACATTGCAGAAGCAACACTACAGGACAGACGAACAGAAGGAAACTGTCATGCCTGGCACACGCACTCAACCTACAAAATAATCCCGCTGCTTCTATTAGCCTGGTGACCCAGCCACAAGCAGCCTGAACATGACCCAGCCTGAACTACCCTCACAGTGGCACCAAGTATATTCAGCCAGCTGGCTCCACGCTGCTCTGACTCCCAGCTCCCATTAGCCACCCCAGATATGCAAATACCAGGTGCCCCCCAACTTAGCTCTCAGGTTGCTGGATGGTAAAGTCCCTCCGCCTCAAGAAACGCACAGGCACCGACTGTCATCTTAGTCAAGTGCCAGGCTCATCATCAGCTGCAAAAACAGACTACCAGCATTCACTAGCACTCCGGCCATGATGCCCACCTTCTCCACAATGCTGACTACTTCTGATGTTACATACGATTGTGCTCATGTGTTCCTCTCCAAATCCAAACTCCAACAGTGCAGCCAGTATCATCCACACCAACTGGGAAAACAAAGGGATTAAATGATCACTGTGTTCACAAGAAGTCACCCAATGGTGTTTTTTTGTTGTTGTTGTTGTTTGTGTGTGTGTTTTTCTTTGTTTTTTTTTTGTTGTTTTTTTTTTTTTGAAATCTGCTTTAGCTCAACAGCATGCAGACTGCAGACAAGAGAACTGGGGTGTTTCTAGAAGGAACAATCCCCATGCTTTTGGTGCAGCTTTGAATATTAAAAGGACAATACCGCCCAGCAAGTAAATGGAACTTGCTTAACTGGAAATAGCTCAAACATTTTTTTATGTAGAAAGAAACATCTAGGTGCAGAACAGATTATACGCCAAAGCAATCAAACACCAAACAATCTTTCCTTCGCTTCGGATAAGGGATGACCAGGCTGACAACACTCACCTTCCCTCAGAGCTTCGTAACATGAAGATTTCCCTTCCCTGTCCACGACTGCACAAAGCACCTGCAAAGACAAGAGAAAAGCACACTCTGAGGCACCTCATAGCCACAGCGTACCTGCTGCAATACCTCTCTCTTCCCAGCTCTGTTACTTCAGCTGCTCACCAGCTCTAACTGAGATTCTTCGCTCACAGCGCCACTGCAAACTCTGCCTGGGCCACACAACACACCAAAAAGACATGCACACACACATGCCAAAAAGACATGCACACACAGCAGCCCTGGCAGGGGTAATCACAGACTTACCCTTTGCGGATGAAAAAGGTGACTCTGATACAACTGTGCTCAATCTCTTGGTAATGCTGCATCTACACTGTCAAGCCATATGTAGTATGCAATCAAGCGGGTGTAACTCTCCAGAGGACTAAAACAAGTGGTTTTATACCTCTAGAGATTAAAATATAGCTCAAAAACAGGAGCATATGCCACCATCCCAAAAAAAAAGTGAGCCAGCAGCCTCTACTAAATATCTCTCTATTTCAAGCACTTAGAAATCTAGAATTCCAACCACTTAGAAATCCAGGAATTCATAGACTCCAACCTGCCTAAAGAACCCTGCAACTGACTGAAGGAAAAACAAAGCACTGACCCCAAAGAGCAGCCCAGGCAGAGGGAGCTCTCTGATGCCATGCCTGGGGCTCATATACCTTTTGGCCCCGCCCAGCACCCAAACCAAACCATCTGGGAAAGGGGAGGGGCAAAGCACAACAAAGTAGGAATAGAGCAAGAAAAGCAGCTGTTGTTTTTTTTATTTCTTTTTTAAAATAAACTTTACCTCAAAAGCATGCAGAGAGCAGACAAGATATCTCTGGTGATTCTAGAAGCACGAATCCCCTTTTGCTTTTTCTGCAGGTTTTAATAAGGGATTTACAATATCACCAAGCTAGTAACTGAAACTTTCTCAACTGGAATTAGTTCAAACAGGCTCATCCCCATCTGTAAACGCAGAGAACCAGCATTCACTAGCATGCCAGCCCTAATACCCACCTACTCCACAACGGTGACTACTACTGATGGAACATACAGTTGTGAAATACCTCTCCGCTCCCAGCTCCTTTACCTCACCTGCTCAGCAGCTCCACCTGAGAAACGTGCCCGGGCGGCGCCGCGCCGCAACGTGCCCGGGCGGCGCCGCGCCGCAACGTGCCCGGGCGGCGCCGCGCCGCAACGTGCCCGGGCGGCGCCGCGCCGCAACGTGCCCGGGCGGCGCCGCGCCGCAACGTGCCCGGGCGGCGCCGCGCCGCAACGTGCCCGGGCGGCGCCGCGCCGCAACGTGCCCGGGCGGCGCCGCGCCGCAACGTGCCCGGGCGGCGCCGCGCCGCAACGTGCCCGGGCGGCGCCGCGCCGCAACGTGCCCGGGCGGCGCCGCGCCGCAACGTGCCCGGGCGGCGCCGCGCCGCAACGTGCCCGGGCGGCGCCGCGCCGCAACGTGCCCGGGCGGCGCCGCGCCGCAACGTGCCCGGGCGGCGCCGCGCCGCAACGTGCCCGGGCGGCGCCGCGCCGCAACGTGCCCGGGCGGCGCCGCGCCGCAACGTGCCCGGGCGGCGCCGCGCCGCAACGTGCCCGGGCGGCGCCGCGCCGCAACGTGCCCGGGCGGCGCCGCGCCGCAACGTGCCCGGGCGGCGCCGCGCCGCAACGTGCCCGGGCGGCGCCGCGCCGCAACGTGCCCGGGCGGCGCCGCGCCGCAACGTGCCCGGGCGGCGCCGCGCCGCAACGTGCCCGGGCGGCGCCGCGCCGCAACGTGCCCGGGCGGCGCCGCGCCGCAACGTGCCCGGGCGGCGCCGCGCCGCAACGTGCCCGGGCGGCGCCGCGCCGCAACGTGCCCGGGCGGCGCCGCGCCGCAACGTGCCCGGGCGGCGCCGCGCCGCAACGTGCCCGGGCGGCGCCGCGCCGCAACGTGCCCGGGCGGCGCCGCGCCGCAACGTGCCCGGGCGGCGCCGCGCCGCAACGTGCCCGGGCGGCGCCGCGCCGCAACGTGCCCGGGCGGCGCCGCGCCGCAACGTGCCCGGGCGGCGCCGCGCCGCAACGTGCCCGGGCGGCGCCGCGCCGCAACGTGCCCGGGCGGCGCCGCGCCGCAACGTGCCCGGGCGGCGCCGCGCCGCAACGTGCCCGGGCGGCGCCGCGCCGCAACGTGCCCGGGCGGCGCCGCGCCGCAACGTGCCCGGGCGGCGCCGCGCCGCAACGTGCCCGGGCGGCGCCGCGCCGCAACGTGCCCGGGCGGCGCCGCGCCGCAACGTGCCCGGGCGGCGCCGCGCCGCAACGTGCCCGGGCGGCGCCGCGCCGCAACGTGCCCGGGCGGCGCCGCGCCGCAACGTGCCCGGGCGGCGCCGCGCCGCAACGTGCCCGGGCGGCGCCGCGCCGCAACGTGCCCGGGCGGCGCCGCGCCGCAACGTGCCCGGGCGGCGCCGCGCCGCAACGTGCCCGGGCGGCGCCGCGCCGCAACGTCGAATATGTGAATTCCAAGCACTTAAAGCCTAGAAGGCTACAAGATCTAAAGACTCAACCCACAAGTAAACCCACAAGCAAAAGATCCAAAAATATAACAAACTGTCCCTAAACCTGAAACAGACTACCCTTTACATGCCCACTGCTGCCTTTTTCATATACATGCTCACACAGGGAGCCTCCATGACACATTTCTCCTAAACCATGCTCCATCACTTTTCCACCAACGTTGTGGCTTTGGTAAGATTTGACATATAGGCAAAGACTCACAGAAAGCCCCGTAATTCTGCCAAAATCATAAGGGACCCAGAACCACAAAGCAAACACACAAAGTAACATCACCATACTATCTGTAACACTGCTATAACAATTACTCACCTGAGGAAGAGCTGCATGCAATAGAAGCACCTACTACTAGGTTGCTTTACTGTGACAGATCCTGCCAGTTGCCACCCAAAAAAGACATGCGTACCCATTTCTACTTGAAAATGCATCAGTCCATAGACTCTGACCCACCTAAAGAACCCTGCAACTGACTGAAGGAAAAACAAAGCACTTACCCCAAAGAGCAGCCCAGGCAGAAGGAGCTCTCTGATGGCATACCTGCAACTCAGTTACCATTAGGTCCCACCTGGAACCTGAAGCCAATCACCTGGGAAAATACAAAAAAAAAAAAAACAGAAAGAGGGGGAGTAGTAGCTGTGGTTTCTTATTTATATGACTTAGCACAACAGAATGCAGACTGCAGACAAGAGAACTGGGGTGTTTCTAGAAGCAGACTAACACAGTCCACCAAAAAACTCAGAGTCCCCACTGACATCCACTCACCATCATGCCTCATTCACGTTTCCGTGCCTATGCCCTGAGCTACAAGAAACAAAGAGAGAAGGTCATATCCACAATGTACATGCAAACAGTATAGCTCCTTACAGAAAACTCAAACACAGAGACCAGAGGTAGAAGAAAAAATAAATAAACAAACACCCTAAAGTCAACAAATGCCAAAAGGCCATGAATGCACAGCAGCTCCAACAGAGGTAGCCACAGAATTACCCTTTGCAGATGAAAAAGGTGATCCTGCTCAGTCTCTTGGTAATACTGCACCTACGTGGTTGAGCCTCTTGTACCATGCAATCAAGCTGGTTTTAGTCCTCTGGAGAGTTACACATGTGGGTGTATACATCTAGAGATTAACATATAGATCAAAAACAGAAGAGTATCCCCCCACCCCAAAAAACAGTGAGCCAGCAGCCTCTACTTAATATTCCTCTATTAAGTGAATTCCAAGCACTTAAAATCCAGAAATCCATAGACTCCAGCCTGCCTAAACAACCCTGCAACTGACTGAAGGAAAAACAAAGCACTTACTGCAAGGAGCAGCCCAGGCAGAATGAGCTCTCTAATGCCATGCCTGGGGCTCATATACCTTTTGGCCCCGCCCAGCATCCAAACCCAATCAAGTGGTAAAGGGGAGGGGCAAAGCACAAGAAAGTAGGAAGAGAGCAGGCACAGCAGCAGCTGTGATGTTTTTTTGTTTGTTTGTTTTTTGTTTCTTTTTTTTAAATCTGCCATCAGGGAGTGTGAGCGAGAGATAGACTTCTGGAGTAACTCCCTGCAGGGCCTCAAGGGGAGGTACCGAGGTGAGACTCCTCAAATGGGGGTGGACCCCCTGCCCTGTAGCCGTCGGGCAGAGGGAGGGGATCTGGGAGCTGAGGAGGAATGGAAACAGGTCCCTGCTCGACATCGCAGGTGACGCCCTCCCCTTCCAGCCCCGCATTCCCAGGTGCCCTTATACAACAGGTTTGAGGCCCTGGAGCTCGACAGACCAGTTGCTGAGGAAGAGGTAGCAAGTGCTCCCAGGAGGATGCCTAGGGTGAGGAGGTCAACTCCACGCCTCAGGACTGCCTCCACCAAGAAAGACAGAAGGGTTATTGTTGTTGGAGACTCGATTCTTAGGGGAACAGAGGGCCCTATTTGTTGGCCTGACCCTACTCGTAGGGAAGTCTGCTGCCTCCCTGGGGTCAGGGTCAGGGACGTTGCCAGGAAGCTTCCCAACCTGGTACACCCCTCTGACTATTACCCTCTTTTGATAGTCCAGGCGGGCAGTGACAACATCGAAGAGAGAAGCCTCAAGGCTATCAAAAGAGACTTTAGGGGACTGGGTCGGTTAGTGGATGGAGCGGGAGTGCAGGTGGTGTTTTCATCCATCCCTGCGGTGGCAGGGAGGGGTACAGAGAGGACATGGAAAGCCCACCTGTTAAACACGTGGCTCCGGGGCTGGTGCCAACGCAGAAATCTTGGGTTTTTTGATCATGGGGCACTTTACTCAGCACCTGGCCTGATGGCCGCAGACGGGTCCCTATCTTTTAGGGGAAAAAGGATCCTGGGCCAGGAGCTGGCAGGGCTCATTGAGAGGGCTTTAAACTAGGTAGGAAGGGGGATGGGGCTGAAGCTAAGATTGTTGGGGCTGTGCCAGGGGGAACAATGGCAAGGCCGGAGGATAAGGCAATGGCCCAGCTGAAGTGCATCTACATCAATGCACGCAGCATGGGTAACAAACAGGAGGAGCTGGAAGCCATCGTGCAGCAGGCAGGCTACGACTTGGTTGCCATCACGGAGACGTGGTGGGACCAGTCTCATGACTGGAGTGCTGCAATGCCTGGCTATAAGCTCTTTGGAAGGGACAGGCAGCACAGAAGGGGTGGTGGTGTGGCTCTCTATATTAGAGAGTCTTTTGAGGTTGTAGAACTCGAGGCTGGGAATGACAAGGTCGAGTCCCTTTGGGTTAGGATCGGCAGGGACAACAAGGCTAGTGTCCTGGTCGGGGTCTGTTATAGACCGCCGAACCAGGATGAGGAGACGGATGAGGAATTCTACAGGCAGCTGACAGAAGTTGCGAAATCGTCAGCTCTTGTACTCATGGGGGACTTCAACTTCCCTGACATGTCCTGGAAGCACAACACAGCCCTGAGAAAGCAGTCTAGGAGGTTTCTGGAGAGCGTGGAAGATAGCTTCCTGACGCAGCTGGTTAGTGAACCTACCAGGGGTGGTGCCCCGCTAGACCTTCTCTTCACAAACAGAGAAGGACTGGTGGAGGATGTGATTGTCGGGAGCTGTCTTGGGCAGAGTGACCACGCAATGGTGGAGTTCACTATTCTAGGCAAGGCCAGGAAGGGGACCAGTAAAACCGCTGTATTGGACTTTCGGAGGGCTGACTTTGAGCTGCTCAGGACACTAGTTGGTGGAGTCCCTTGGGAGGCGGTTCTGAAGGGCAGAGGAGTCCAGGAAGGCTGGGCGCTCTTCAAGAGGGAAATCTTAATGGCGCAAAACGGTCTGTCCCCACGTGCCCAAAGACGAGCTGGCGGGGAAGAAGACCAGCCTGGCTGAACAGAGAATTGTGGCTTGAGCTTAGGAGAAAAAAGAGGGTTTATAATCTTTGGAAAAGTGGGCAGGCCACTAGGGAGGACTTTAAGGATGTTGCGAGGCTGTGCAGGGACAAAATTAGGAAGGCCAAAGCTCATCTGGAGCTCAATCTGGCTACTGCTGTTAAAGATAACAAAAAATGTTTTTATAAATACATCAACACAAAAAGGAGGACTAAGGAGAATCTCCATCCTTTACTGGATGCGGGGGGAAACCTAGTTACAAGAGATGAGGAAAAGGCGGAGGTGCTCAATGCCTTCTTCGCCTCAGTCTTTAGCAGCAATACCGGTTGTTCTCTGGATACTCAGTACCCTGAGCTGGTGGAAGGGGGTGGGGAGCAGGATGTGGCCCTCACTATCCATGAAGAACTGTTTGGTGACCTGCTACGGCACTTGGATGTGCACAAGTCGATGGAACCGGATGGGATCCAGCCAAGGGTACTGAGAGAACTGGCAGAGGAGCTGGGTAAGCCACTATCCATCATTTATCAGCAGTCCTGGCGATCGGGGGAGGTCCCAGTGGACTGGCGGCTAGCAAACGTGACGCCCATCTACAAGAAGGGCCGGAGGGCAGACCCAGGAAACTACAGGCCTGTCAGTTTGACCTCAGTGCCAGGGAAGCTCATGGAACAGATCCTCCTGAGAGTCATCATGCAGCACTTGTAAAGCAAGCAGGCGATCAGGCCTAGTCAGCATGGGTTTATGAAAGGCAGGTCCTGCTTGACGAACCTGATCTCCTTCTATGACAAAGTGACGCGCTGGGTGGATGAGGGAAAGGCTGTGGATGTGGTCTACCTTGACTTCAGCAAGGCTTTTGACACCGTCTCCCACAGCATTCTCCTCAAGAAACTGGCTGCTCTTGGCTTGGACTGGCGCACGCTTCGTTGGGTTAGAAACTGGCTGGATAGCCAGGCCCAAAGAGTCGTGGTGAATGGAGCCAAGTCCAGTTGGAGGCCAGTCACTAGTGGCGTCCCCCAGGGCTCGGTGCTGGGGCCGGTCCTCTTTAATATCCTCATCGATGATCTGGATGAGGGCAATGAGTGCACCCTCAGTAAGTTTGCAGATGACGCCAAGTTAGGTGCGTGTGTCGATCTGCTCAAGGGTAGGAAGGCTCTGCAGGAGGATCTGGATAGGCTGCACCGATGGGCTGAGGTCAACTGCATGAAGTTCAACAAGGCCAAGTGCCGGGTCCTGCACCTGGGGTGCAATAACGCCAAGCAGAGCTACAGGCTGGGAGAGGAATGGTTGGAGAGCTGCCAGGCAGAGAAGGACCTGGGAGTGATGGTGGATAGTCAGCTGAATATGAGCCAGCAGTGTGCTCAGGTGGCCAAGAAGGCCAACGGCATCCTGGCTTGTATCAGAAACAGTGTGACCAGCAGGGCTAGGGAGGTGATCGTCCCCCTGTACTCGGCTCTGGTGAGGCCGCACCTCGAGTACTGTGTTCAGTTTTGGGCCCCTCGCTACAAGAAGGACATCGAGGTGCTTGAGCGGGTGCAGAGAAGGGCGACGAAGCTGGTGAGGGGCCTGGAGAACAAGTCCTACGAGGAGTGGCTGAGGGAGCTGGGCTTGTTCAGCCTGGAGAAGAGGAGGCTCAGGGGCGACCTTATCGCTCTCTATAGGTACCTCAAGGGAGGCTGTAGCGAGGTGGGGGTTGGTCTGTTCTCCCACGTGCCTGGTGACAGGACGAGGGGGAATGGGCTTAAGTTGAGCCAGGGGAGTTTTAGGTTAGATGTTAGGAAGAACTTCTTTACCGAAAGGGTTGTGAGGCATTGGAACAGGCTGCCCAAGGAAGTGGTGGAGTCACCATCCCTGGAAGTCTTCAAAAGATGTTTAGATGTAGAGCTTAGGGATATGGTTTAGTGGGGACTGCTAGGGTTAGATCAGAGGTTGGACTCGATGATCTTGAGTTCTCTTCCAACCTAGAAATTCTGTGATTCTGTGATTCTGTGATATCCTGGTTTGGAGAGAAGCAAGAGCTATGGAAGGCTGAAAGTCTGAACAGAACCAAAGTCTTTGTGTACATGGCTATGGCTGTTGCCTCTGTCACTGAGGCCTATGAGGAGACGGCTTATTGCTAAAGCACCAGGGCCTCATTGTCTCCTTGTCCCCACCCATGAACCTGGAAGGGGTCGTACCATTCTCCTGCACTTGACAATGCACATCCCCATCTCCTACTGCCCCAGGAAGAGCCCTGAGCAGTGCGTGAAGGGAAGAGATCTCCCTTCACAGAGGCTGGAGGTCAAGGCCTGGCCCTGGTGCTTGGTGAAACACATCCACTTTGTCTACACCTCAGTGTCACCTTCACATTGCCTTTGTCTCCTTGTCCTCACTGCCTCCAGTGTTCTGCTCTAACAAGCTCCAAGAGAGGCTGTGTCAGTGCTGGCCCTCAGGGGGACACTGCAGGAAACTTGCCTCTGACTTGGACTTCTGGAGAGATGTCTTCAATTGTCTCTGAGTGCCTGAGGTTTGTGGGCTCATCACCAAAGCTACCAGAGGGGTGATTCCAATGCCTTGGGCTGGGCCTGTGCTGCTGAGCTGGGCCAGGCTCCTGGGACAGAGAGAGCTCGTGGCAAGAGGGCCCTGGTGCAGAGAGACAGCTCTGCCCAGGAGCAGCTCCTCTGCACAGCGCAGCAGGACTGGGGGCTCTGACCACAGGCACCCAGGCAGAAAGGGATTCCAGGCAGCCTGGAGGGAGAGCTCAGTGCAGGAGAAACCTTCACAGCTCTGCCCACAGTAAGTATCTGGCTGCAGGACAGTGCAGGGGAGGTTCCTGGAAAAGGCTTCTGGATGCGGGATGTCTATGCCTGGCCAGGAGCTGCCAGGATGTCTCATGTGGCTTGTGCGGTGTGGAGGAGAAGGTGCTTCAGGGCAGCTGCAGGGGTGCCCAGGGCTGTGGTGCAGAGCAGGGTCCCTGCTGTGCCCCAAGGGCTGTGTGCCAGGGCATGGCCTCTGCTGCCTGCCAGACACAGCATTCAGCCTGCCTGACGAGCTGCCCAGGGGCTTGAGCAGAGGAAGGGCAGGGCAGGTGCTGCCTGCAAAGAGAAGGCTCTTTCTGCACTCTCTGCCTGCGCTTTCATAGTCTGATTGTGGGGTAGGCTGTGTTAAGAGAATGGTTGGGTTTGCACAGGTAACAGAGCTTCCTATTGCATTGGAATGAGACATAAACAGGTTAGTGACAAACCTGAGAGTGTCCCTTCCCTTCTCTCTCCTTACAGACTGCTCCAGGGCGTTTTTAGAACCGTTCTTTAGGACCTACTGAGAGGGGGATGTCCCCAGAGCTGTCCCCATCCCCGGGAGGTGTCTGCAGGACAGAGCTGGGCACGCAGAGGATGGGATGGGGTCTGTGAGCATGGACAGGAGGAGACATGGGGACAGACAAAGAGATGTTGACAGGACAGCTGCAGGCAGCAGGGACATTGGCAGGCAGTGAGAGGGAGCTGCTCCCTCCCTGCCATTCCCTGCAGTGCAGGCACCTTCCTTGCAGCAGCCCCTGGTCTCATCTCTTCCCCAGAAACTCCTTCACAGTTTCTGTCATGGCATATATAACCTATGGGCTGAAAATATGGGGTGTCTGAACCCTAAATCTCTGTGTAAGTAGACACATTTGCTGCAGGCCCCTTCCACCTTCCTCCATGGAAGAAGGCACAGAATCACAGAATCATAGAATATCCCGAGTTGGAAGGGACCCACAAGGATCATCGAGTCTAGCTCCTGGCTCCCCAGAGGTCCTACCCCCAAATTCCTACCATATGACAAGGAGCATATTCCAAATGCTTCTTCCACGCCAGAGCTCTTGTCCCTCTCCTGGCTGTGCCAGCCAGATGGCACAGGTCTGTGAGGACAGCCTCTACCTTACCAACACCGCAGCTTCTGCACTGGGTTGGGTCTGCCCTACCTGCCCATGCCTGCTGCTCCCCCTTCCCCAGCATGGCAGCTGGTGGTGTCTGATTCTGACAAGGAGTGCTGTGAACGGCGGGTGAAGCAGGAGGAGATGCTCCCTGCCAGACATGCACGATCCACCTGCTGATTTTGTCTCCTGAGTATTGAACAGGGAAGACGCACACAGAGTCACACAGCCAAACGCCCCTCACTCAACAGAGGGAGCCACTTCCCAGGAACCTTCCTTCTTGGAACCTCGAATGCAGCAGAGCAGGCTCACTGGGAGCTGATGGAGAGAGGAAGCTGCAGTGTACAGGACACTCAGGAAGCACACAGCAGGGCTCCAGATAGGGAGACACAAAGGTCCTCTTAGAAACAGGAAATGTAAGGTTTTAACTGGGAATTAACTGAATTTTTCTCACAGACTTTACTCCTAACACTCCTTATTGATTGATTGATTTATTGATTTATTTATTTATTTATTTATTTATTTATTTATTTATTTATTTATTTATTTTTCTCATTTGGCAGTGTCCATGTCCAGAACCAGCAAATGCCCAACATCAGCTCTGTGAGTGAGTTCCTCCTGCTGGCATTCGCAGACATGTGGGAGCTGCAGCTCCTGCACTTCGCGCTCTCCCTGGGCATCTACCAGGCTGCCCTCCTGGGCAACGGACTCATCCTCACTGCCATAGCCTGCGACCACCGCCTGCACACCCCCATGTACTTCTTCCTCCTCAACCTCGCCCTCCTCGACCTGGGCTGCATCTCCACCACTCTGCCCAAAGCCATGGCCAATTCTCTGTGGGACACCAGGGCCATCTCCTATCAAGGGTGTGCTGCCCAGGTCTTTCTATTAGTCTTCCTGATTACAGCAGAATTTTATGTTCTCACCACCATGGCCTATGACCGCTATGTTGCCATCAGCAAGCCCCTGCACTATGGGAGCCTCTTGGGCAGCAGAGCTTGTGCCCAGATGGCAGCAGCTGCCTGTGGCAGTGGCTTTCTCCATGGTGTCCTGCACACAGCCAGTACATTTTCCCTGCCCCTTTGCCAAGGCAATGCTTTGGACCAGTTCTTCTGTGAAGTCCCCCACATCCTCAAGCTCTCCTGCTCAGATGCCTACCTCAGGGAAGTTGGGTTTATTGCATTTAGCTTTTGTTTAGGTGCTGGCTGTTTTGTTTTCATTGTGTTGTCCTATGCGCAGATCTTCAGGGCCGTGCTTAGGATCCCTGCTGAGCAGAGCCTGCACAAAGCCTTTTCCACATGCCTCCCTCACCTTGTGGTAGTCTCCCTGTTTGTCAGCATTATTGTGTTTGCCGGTGTGAAGCCCCCCGCCACCTCCTCCCTATACCTGGACTTTGTGGTGGCAGTTCTGTACTCAGTGGTACCTCCAGCAGTGAACCCCCTCATCTACAGCATGAGGAACCAGGAGCTCAAACATGCACTGAAGAAGCTGTTTCAGTTTTCTTCCAGGAGCAATTAGCTGCTGCTCTGCTGCTGCAATAGGAAAAACTCACCAAAAAAAACACGGTGGGAGACACAGCCTTTCAGTGCCATGTTCCAGGTCCACCAATGCAGCCCCCAAACTGTGAGAAACAAAGTAAAAATGTTATGTACAGAAGGAGAGCAGATGGATCTCAGGATACAGGACTGCAGGCACCTGTGGGCAGTATGGACACTGACCTGCGGTCTCAAGCCTCCCTGAGTGGCAATAGAAGAAAGAGACCAGTGCCTGTCCTGTGCCACCTCCCTGCCAGCCCTGCCCTTCCACAGGTGGAGTATTTTTCTCTTACTTGGGCACCAGCAGAGCTTTGCCTCCTTGTCCTCCACAGGGAGATGAGCCACAGGCCTGGCTGTGTGCGAGGAGGCAGCAGACCTGAGCAGAAAAAAAGACAGTTTCTTGTCACTCCAGCATCTGAAGCGTCCAGCCCCTGTGGTTGATTCTGTTCTCTGCAGCAAAGGGATGTCACCAAGCCCCAGGTCCGTGGTTGCTCCTGCAGCTCTGAGGACCTCTCCAAGGGCATCACAGTATCAACGGTCAGGACCTAGGAGGGTCAGCTCGCCCATGGATCACAGCAGTAGGTTGGTAGGATTCCATAGTACACAAGGACACAGACACCTCGTTGCTCTGTTTTCATGAATGTCTGTATTACAAATTGCTACAAACCCTTGTGGTGGTTTTACCGTGCTGGGCTGCTAAACACCACAACCGCTCTCTCACTCTCCCTCTTTAGATGAGGAGGGGGAGAAGTAAAGCAAAGAACAACTCACGGGTTGAGATAAGGATAATTTAATTAAAGGGAAATAATAATTAAAGAAGGATTATTATGAACTAAACAATTTAACTAAAGGGAAATAAAAAGGGAAAGGAAAAGGGAGGAAGACAAACAAATAAAACAGATGAAGCCTATGTGGAAGTGCAGAGGAAAGAAATTACTCTCTACTTCCCACAAATGAGTGGTGCTTGACCACGTCCTTGAAGCAGGGCCACAACGCATGTAGCCGGTGTTCAGGAGGAGGACTGACATTTTCAGAATGAGAGCCCACCCCTCCCCTCTTCTTCCTGTTTCCACCTTTTATTGCTGAGTGTGACATCACATGGTATGGAATATCCCTTTGGTTGGTTGAGGTCGGCTGCCCTAGTGATGTTTCTCTTCTCACTTTTTGCCCATCCCCTAGGAGGGTTAGAGAGAGGCCTGATGCTGTGCCAGCACTGCTCAGCAGTAGACAGAACACTGGTGTGATAACACTGCTGTTCCAGCTACAAGTGCAGAGCACAGCACTGTATGGGCTGCTGCAGGGAAAGTTAACATTCCAGCCAGACCCAGTACAACCCTTCCCTGTAAAGCAACTACATATTGCAAGAAACTACTAAGTTACCACTAGGAAAGCAAATATGGGTTTGTGATGCTTTCCCTAAATATGCACCAATAAATATTATTTGAGGTGTTACTGGTACGACGCTCATGAATCCACTTGGTGGAGGGAACAAGGCATGGCACCTTCCCCTTCTTTCTTTCGGGCTGGTCATGATAGCTCTTGAGTGATGTGAACATCATTGGGTAACCCTAATGATATGCCTCCAGACTGCGTTTCTGGCTTTTTCCAAGGGCAAACAACTAAACAAAAGAGTACCATAGTTCTGTTGGCATAACTGCCATGAATATAGAGAACATCAAATAGTTGTCTACCTTGCCTGGTCTCACACGGGACCCTCCTGTTGTGGGGTTGCTGAGAGCTGAAGAGCAGGTGCTGATGGCTGCCACAATGGTGCACCGGCAGCGATAGTGCACTGACCCCCAAGTCCTCCAAGCTCAAAAAATATGTATTCCTGTGAGCAAAATGTCAAAGAGGGCAGGAGACCTGCTTGAATGATCAAGGAGATCCTGGAGTGACTTAAATGGAAGAAGGAAGTATACATAATATGGAAAAAAGGGACAAGCCACTTGGGAAGAATATAGGGCCATTGTCTGAGAAAAGGTCTTTTTCAAATACATCAATAGCAGAAGGAAGAGGAAGGAAAATGTGGGCCAACTGCTTAATGAGGTGGGTGACCTGGTGACAAAGGATACAGAGAAGGCAGAATTACTGAATGCTTTCTTTGCTTCAGTCTTCACTGCTAAGAGCAGCCCTCCAGAATCTCTGACCTTCAGGACAAGGGAGGAAATCTGGAGAAATGAGGACTTTCCCTTGGTTGAAGAGGATCAGGTCAGAGATCTCTTAGGCAAACCTGACAGCCACAGATCCATGGACCCCGATGGGATACATCCATGAGTTCTGAGGGAGCTGGCAGATGTTACTGCTGGCCAATCATTTTTGAAAGGTCATGGAGAACAGGAGAGCTGCCTGAAGACTGGAAGAAAGCTCATGTCATACCGGTCTTCAGCAAGGGCAAGAAGGAGGACCCAGGCAACTACAGGCTGGTCAGCCTCACCTCCATCCCTGGAAAGGCAATGGAACAGCTCATCCTGGAGGTCATCTCCAGCATGTGGAAGAGAAGAAGGTGATCAGGAGTAGTCAGCATAGGTTCACCAAGGGAAACCATGCTTCACCAACTTGACAGGCTTCTATGATGGAATGACTAGCTGAGTGGGTGAGGGGAGAGCAGCAGATGTTGTCTACTTTGACTTCAGCAAGGCTTTCAGTCTCCCATAACATCCTCATAGGCTAGCTCAGGAAGTGTGAGATGGAGGAGTGGTCGGTGAGGTGGGATGTGAGCTGGCTGGATGGCAGAGTTCAGAGGGTCATGCTTAGTGGAACAGAGTCTAGTTGAAGGCCTGTAGCCAGCAGTGTCTCCCAGGGACCTACACTGAGTCCAGTCCTGTTCAAGTTATTTGTCAGTGGCCTGGATGATGGAATAGAGTGCACCCTTGTCCTGGTTTCAGTTAGGACAGAGTTCATTTTCCTCCTAGTAGGTGGAATCACAGAATCACAGAATTTCTAGGTTGGAAGAGACCTCAAGATCATCGAGTCCAACCTCTGATCTAACCCTAGCAGTTCCCACTAAACCATATCCCTAAGCTCTACATCTAAACGTCTTTTGAAGGCTTCCAGGGATGGTGACTCCACCACTTCCTTGGGCAGCCTGTTCCAATGCCTCACAACCCTTTCGGTAAAGAAGTTCTTCCTAACATCTAACCTAAAACTCCCCTGGCTCAACTTAAGCCCATTCCCCCTCGTCCTGTCACCAGGCACGTGGGAGAACAGACCAACCCCCACCTCGCTACAGCCTCCCTTGAGGTACCTATAGAGAGCGATAAGGTCGCCCCTGAGCCTCCTCTTCTCCAGGCTGAACAAGCCCAGCTCCCTCAGCCACTCCTCGTAGGACTTGTTCTCCAGGCCCCTCACCAGCTTCGTCGCCCTTCTCTGCACCCGCTCAAGCACCTCGATGTCCTTCTTGTAGCGAGGGGCCCAAAACTGAACACAGTACTCGAGGTGCGGCCTCACCAGAGCCGAGTACAGGGGGACGATCACCTCCCTAGCCCTGCTGGTCACACTGTTCCTGATACAAGCCAGGATGCCGTTGGCCTTCTTGGCCACCTGAGCACACTGCTGGCTCATATTCAGCCGACTATCCACCATCACTCCCAGGTCCTTCTCTGCCTGGCAGCTCTCCAACCATTCCTCTCCCAGCCTGTAGCTCTGCTTGGGGTTATTGCGCCCCAGGTGCAGGAAGGGTGCTATGTTTTGGATTAGGATGAGAAGAGTGCTGAGAAGAGTGCTCAGCAAGTGTAAAGATATGCTGTTTCATGTCAAAGTGCTCTGTTTTGAGTCAAAGCTCTCCTCAGGCTCTCCTCAAAGCTCAACTCAAGCCCTCCAGCTCAGATCCCTACCTCAGGGAAGTTGGGGTACTTGCGTTCAGTGTCTTTTTAGCATTTGGATGTTTTGTTTTCATTGTGCTCTGTCCTATGTGCAGGTTGTCAGGGCTGTGCTGAGGATGCCCTCTGAGCAGGGCCAGCACAAAGCCTTTTCCACATGCCTCCCTCACCTGGCCGTGGTCTCCCTGCATAGCATCACTGCCACGGTTGCCTACCTGAAGCCTCCCTCCACCACCTCCCTATCCCTGGGCCTGGCGGTTTCACTTCTATACTCGGTGTTGCCTCCAGCAGCGAAACCCTCACCTACAGCACGAGGAACAAGGAGCTAAAGGAGGCACTGAGGATGTTATTCTAATCTACAGTATTTCCCCATCAATGAGGTGCCTGCACATCTTCCTCACATAAACCTGGACAAGGCAGAAACACCTTTGTTCATGTATTTCAAAATTGCTTTTCATTCTTTGCAATACTAGTCCAATAAAAATATTTTTCTCCATCTCATTTCTTCAACCTTTTGTTGTTGTTGTCTTTCTTGTTTTTTAACCCAAAGACCTCATTTACAGGTGCTGGTAAGCTTTGTAATTAACCAAATAAAATAACCAGCAGGTAATCATTTTCTGTGAGTCTTGTTTCTCATAATTTCTCTTCAGGTACAGCAGAGGTTGTAGAATGAAGAAACCAGCTGCAATGTGGGGGAAAAGCAGAGATGTGGCTGAGGGACTCGATGTTTTTTTCTGTAGTACTCTGTACCAAAAAGTTCTCCTAGGCCTCTTTATTCAGTAAAAGAGATAAAGGATGAGAAGAGCATGTACCAAAAGGAACACCATGAAAAGTCATGAAGACAAGGGCCATTTTCTGCCCCTGCAGGGGACTAATGCTGGGCAAGGCCCAGCTTGGGAAGCAGCACTGTCAGACGTTCTTGGAGGGCAGTGAGCTGGGCAGGAGGCAGCCATGTGCCCTGGGAGCACAGGAAGGAAGGCTGAGGGGCACCTCACTGCAGCCTGTCAGGAGCTGCAAGGCGCTCATAGAGCGTCCAGGGCCAGGATCTGCCCCATGGCCATGAGCCCTGCCTGCCCTCCTCCTGCCATACTTCGTGCGGTGGCTGCAGCAGAGGGGACCCCCAGCCAGCCCCTGCATGGGGCTCTGCCACCCACCTCGCCCCGGCCCTCTCCAGCGCCCTCCTTGCTGCTCTCTGATGCACGCCAGCACCTCCCCGTGTGTGCCAGCCAGCACATCTGCTGAGGGCCAGTGCGGCTGCTGCTGGGGCAGGGAGCTCAGCATGGCCCTTGAAGCCCCCTGCCCTGGACCTGCCTCTCCCCTTGGCTTCGGCCCGGCCTTGTCTCTGCTGGCAGGAGCGCTCTTGGCATGCACTTCCTGGCCTCCCCTCGCCTGCGCACAGCTGCTGCCCACTCATGCTGCTGGCACAAACGTGTCCTCACCAGCAGCACCACCCCTTGGGATGCTTCTCCTGGTGTTTTTCTGGCACATCACACCCACAAATGTCTCAGGCTCTACACAGTGTACCCTAATGCCATCAAGACTTAAAGAGGTAGAACCCACCTATATTTCTGGAGTGACAAGGGGATCCCAGCAGTTAACTGTCTGGAGGCTGAAGGGAGTCTAACTGGGAAGGAATGGCAAAAACACCCCATTGGGACTGGCCTGTGCATTCTCAGCATAGACTGTTTCAGGAGAGGGAACTTCAAAGTTCCAAGAGGGCACTACCGCTGGGGCTTTGGCATACCTGCCTTTAAGATGGAGGATCTTAAACAGTTGTCTACCTTGCTTGGCCTTCCACAGAATCCTTCTGTTGTGGGTTTGCTGAGGGTTGAAGAACAGCAGGTGCCAATGGCTACCATGGTGGCGCACCTGAGGTAGCACCATGCTAACCGGGACTCCCTGATTGCCATCCATGAGCTGGTTCATTGACTGGAGAGCCAAGGTGTAGTTGTAGAACTTGGTAGTGTGGTTTAGTGATGGACTTGTCAGTATTAAGGTAAAGATGCATGACCTGGTTTACACATCCTTGAGCAGTATAAGGCAAAATGCAATTCTTTTTGCCTTCTGCATCTATAGCACAGGAAGCATGACTTTGCCCTACTCTATTGACTGGGCAGGTCTTTTCACATTACTCAGTTTATGTTTCTGTGACTGGAAGGGGACAATTTCCCAAAAGAGGCCTAGCTTGTGGGTACAACTACAGCCACTTGAAGAAATATTTTCTTTACTTTTCTTCCAGAGTTTTCCACAGAAGACCCATGAGAGACCATGGATGTCCAGGTGTTTACTAATATTCAAGCAGAATTTCTCAGATTCCAATGGTTATTTCAATTTTCTTTTATTTTATTTTATTTTATTTTATTTTATTTTATTTTATTTTATTTTATTTTATTTTATTTTATTTTATTATTTATTTTGTTCCCAAAGTACAACTGACTTGTCTTAGAAAGGGTTTCACGTGCTGGGCTGAGCTGCAGTTACAGGGACAAAGACCACTGCTGGCAGTGGAGGTGTAAGACCTCCAGACTCTGCTTTTTCTCCTGATAGAGGTCTCCAAAGAAGTCACCCTGGATGAACAGCAATAGGAGAACAATGCTCAAAACTGAAATGCAGCAAAATTCAGACTTTGAAACAAGAAGTTTTTATTAGGTGCTTTTTGAAATCTTCTTCTTTAACTACATCATGCAAGCTCTGCAATTAGCTGAACAAATCCTGAAGTCTTTAAGAAAATTGTGGTAGAGATGTTAGGAGTTTCTCCATTTTAATGAGGTCCATGGTGTATTTTGGTGCTCAGTCTATGAAGCTCAGGTACTGAGTGGAGAGTGATGTAACCGCTTGAGCATGTCAAGTCAGGAGGCACAAAAGTTGAAGTGACTTGGAGTATTAATGGGCCCCACTGAGGGCTGTTACTAACGAAGCCTCCCCAGGGCCTTGCTAGGACAGATAATTGGAGACCATGATTACAGACAGACAAAGCGCTATGCTGAGAAATGTCTTGGCTTCTTTTAGTGAAGCAGAAGATTCAAGGCCTGCCACCAGCTGCTGGAGGGGAGATCTTGTACCCCGTGTCTGGCTCAGGGCTCTTCCTGGCGATCTGTGGGATGTTCTGGGCAGTGTGATGCCATGAGAAGAACACTGGAATGACACCTTCCAGCCTCTGCAAGGATTGCAAGGAAGAAAGGAGGCCCCACTGTAATGACTACATCTCATCACCTCATAAGCTCTAGACAAGGGGAAAAAAAATTCAGGGCTGTTGGGGCTTTCCATTCTTGCCAGCACCCTCTGCCTTCTCCTCTGCAAGCTTTCCAATGCTGTCCCACACTTTGCCCTATTTTCTTGAAGTCTGCAGAAACCCATCTCTGTTTACCACCTTGCTCTCATCCCAGCATTTCTTCCTCATCGAGGCCAGTGCCAACCTTCCATATTGCATTCTGTGGCAGCTTATTCTCTCCTCTTCTTTGCTAATATCAAAGGAAGCTCCATCAGGGTGGAAACCACTCCTGAAGAGGCATCCCAACCCATCAGGCTCCTTGCGGCCTGGCAGCCAACCAGACACAAGTCACCTCAGCAGCCTCTTCCATGCCATGGGCCTACTGCTGGCCTTGCAGCTTCGTGGCTACACACAGCCAAGCCTTGTGCCTCCTGCTGTGCAGTCATGGACTCAAGCAGAAGGGACAGGACAACCCATCTTGGGGCCTTCTTTCTGTCTGGATCCTCCTGGGTCTGGAGGCAGAGGGGATCCCCCAGTCAGCATGCCAACCAGGTGCCTTCTGCTGGCCTAGCAGGGCCACTGGCACATGTCCGCACAAAAGTACAGATCCCAGGGAGAAGGTAAGGGTGACCTGTCAGCTTCAGACAGAAGTGACCTCACAGTCCCTTTCCGTGACACGTTCCTGCTGCTGCCCTATCAAGTGCAGAGGCAGAAGTGACCTCACAGTCCCTGCCACAGTCACATTCCTCCTGCTGGGGCAGGAGATCCTGAGGTAGAGCTGACCTCTCTCTAGTCTCCTAGGGACTAGATTTGACCTTTCTGGGTTAGAGATTAAGCAAAATTTTAGATGGAGCGTTTGGCGTTCTGCTTGTGGTGTCAGGTCTCTGGTTAGGGTATGGGCACACATTATGCTTAAGGGTTTTGTTTACATCTGTCAAGAAGTCTAGGATGAAATAGAGCAATTTAATGTTAGTGTTAGGGGCAGTGATTCAGGTGAGCAAGAGAGTAAATGTAAGGGAAAGGGGCTATGGGCTGAGTTTTTCTTCAGGTGATACTTTGATTTCTGCATTACAATAGTGGAGTCCTGTCAGGGTGTTTGTGTAATGTTTAGGTTTAGGGATTATTGTTACTGTTGAAAATAGTTTATAGGCCCTACAAGACTGTTTGAAGTCAGTGTTACAGCAGCCTCAACATGACATGAACCCTCTTACCTCTGCAAAGGTAAGCTTCTGAGCTCCTCCTCTTTTCTCTTCCCTCCCCCAAATCTCACATATGTCCTGGCCAGGTTACTCCTGACCTCCCCATATCAGTCATCTAACTGGGATCAGCTTTCTGGTGGCTTTCATTATATCAAAGTACCTGTCTCACCTCTGCTGGCTACTCTATTCCGTAGTATTAGACTGCTCTATTCTCTACACTCTGTTGGCCATTCTAGTCTGTTACTATGAAAGCCTCGCATGGGAACTGTTACAGCAGATAACTAGAGGCCCTGATTACAGACAGTCAAAGACACTGTGCTGAGAAAAGTCTCGGTTTGTTTTGCCGAAGCAGAAGGCCAAGGCCTGACCCCAGCCACTGGGAGGGGAGATCCTGCACCCCCAGCACCTCCATGTCTCACTCAGGGCTCTTCCTGGAGTCTGTGGGGTAGGGGACAATGCCGATAATATCATGTGAAGGACAGTATTATGACACCATCCAGCGTTTTCACATGGTTGAAAGGAGAATACATTGTCCGAATGCCATGAGTATGTGAAATATGTTCATCTGACTCGTGTCAATATGGAACAATGCTAGGGCTGCATGGTATGATGAATGTGACTTTCTGTCTTACATACCCTTGGATAACCACATGTCTAAGTGAAACAGAGTCTAGAAGTTTGTGTCAATAGAGGGTTTGAAGGGTAAATCGTGAGACTCGGGTCTAGGGGATAAGAGAACAAAGGAGTTTCCAAAAACTGCTGACTTTTCCATGGGACAAGTCTCTGATATCTGGGATAAGAGAACAAAGGGGTTTCAAAATAACTGCTAACTATTGCATGTGGCGCTGCACGGGTCTCTGATATCCAGCTAAGATATGACCAAATAAGAAGAAGGGGGGAAGATGAAGAACAATCGAAGGACAAAGCCTGGAAGGAAGACTATGAGCCTTCAGTACGAGCGACCCCTCAGAGGAACCACTGGAGACCGATAAGCATGCGCACATGGGGTGGTTTGGATCCTGGGAAACTAATTATAATAACCCTGCCTTTTCCAAAAAGTGGTGTAGAATATGTATTAGCCTAGGAGCATAAAAACCAGCCACCTGATGTAATAGGTGTGTGTCTTGGTGGATCAGAGACTCCCGGCACACCCAGTGCTGTTTCCTTGCCTCTATTCCTTTAATAAATTGTAAACTTTAATTGCAATCCTATTTGGGACTCAGTCATTTATTGCAAGTATAACATGTCTCCTCATAAGCCATGGCCAAGGGGACAAAGGTGTCAGTGCTGCTACAGCCTTCCATTCTTGTCAAAGCCCTCTGCCTTCTCCTCTGCAGACTTTCCTATGCCGTCCCACACCTCTCTGAAGGCTGCAGACAGGCACTTCTCTTCCCCACCTTGCTCTCACTCCTGTATTGCCATGATTTCTGTGACGCCTCTCCACTCCTGCCAGCTGTTCCTTCAAACACAAGGGTGTGGGCTGATCCAAACTCCCTCTGGGTGACCTCTGGACCCACAGCACCAGTTCCAGTGCCTCACCTCCAAATCAAGAATTTCATCTGACTACCCACTCTAAATCTACCCTCTTTAAGTTTAAAGCCATTCCCCTTGTCCTATCAGTGCACACCCTGAGTAAAAGTCTCTCCCCAGCTTTTCTGTTGGCCCACTTTAAGTACTGGATGGATGCTATAAGGTCTCCTCAGAGCCTTCTCCAGGCTGAACAACCCCAACTCCCTCAGCCTGTTTTAATAGGAGAGGTGCTCCAGCCCCTTGATCATCCTTGTAGTCCTTGTCTGGACTGACTCTAATAGCTTCAAGTCATTCTTGTACTGGGAGCCCCAGAGCTGAACGCAGTACTCCAGGTGGTGTCTCATGAGAGCAGGTGGGAGTCTCATGAGATTCCCGCAAGCAACCTCTCAAGCCTGTCCAGTTCCTTACCACCAAGAAGGAACATGACGATCTATAGCCAGGTCTTCTTCCTGTAAGGGTCCTACTGGGTATGTAGGCAGAGGGGATCTCACAGTCGGCATGGCAATCGAGTGTCTGCTTGTACTGGGTCTGACAGGGATGGAGTTAACTTGCCCTGCAGCAGCCCACATAGTATTGTGCTCTGTGCAAGGTGAAGTTGCTCAAGGAGTCCTCCTAGCTTGGCATTAGCCACAATTGAGCTGAAAATGTACTCCGTGTCATCATAAAGGGAGATAAAAAAGAGGGTCAATGTTGTTGATCCAAGTGCCCATCACTGAGGGGTGCTGCTGGTATCTGGGTGGCAGGAGGACTTTGTACCACTAGTGTCCAGCCACCCTCCCCCTCACATCATCATCCCTTTCTTCAGTCCAAATATCACCAGTCTGGCTAAAGGGAGACTCCAGAAGACCATGGCAAAGGCCTTGATAAAGTCCAGGTTCACCACATTGCCTTCTTTCCCCTTCCCTACTGCTTCAGCAATTTCTTTATTTTTTATGCCACATACCTGAAGATGGCTGTGGCAGGACTTTCCCCATCATGTCAGCAGGAGCAGAGGTGACAGTTGCAATTCTCCTCGCCCTTTTATTTAATTATTTATTTACTGTCATTCCATAAGATGCTTTTGATGCCTGCCTTTTCCAAGTCCCCAGAAATCTCTGAGCCAAACCTCTGACAGAAAGCCCAGTCCAGAAAGTCATGGTAGTGTGACATGGAGGAGAGGAGCATGTGCATTGAATCTGTGCAAGAGGCATGACAGAAATGTCACAGGGACAACAGGGGTTGTTTCTGGAGTCACACAGGGCAGCGTCAGGGCTCTGTGAGGTGCCTATGTCTGAGCTGGCCTCCCATGCTCCTCATACACATGGGGCTGTTGGGAGACACAGGTCCCTGCCTTGCACATCCACATGCAGTGCACTGCAGTGCCTGCAGTGTCCCTTTGGCTCCTGCAGCCACTGCCAGAGGCTGGGAGGCACCTCAGCCCTGCGGTGCCTCACCCTGCTCTGCCCTCCTCCGAGATACCCCAAGGCATGAGGAATGGGCACAGAGACGTTCAAGGAAGCACATCCCAGAGCTGCCTTCAGGTGGCTTCCCAGGGGACGTTACTTGGTTTTGTGACACTATCTGTCCAGCTGGCCTTCATGAGACTTCTAGGAATAGCTGATGGCCTTTGTGCTCCTTCGTGTTCATCTCTCCACACACATATGATGTGCCTGCTGGAACCAGCATTGGGTTTCTCTTTCCATGTCTTCCATGCACATACATCAGGCCCTGCTCTTCTGGGAAATCCTATCCCCCGAAGAGCAAGTGAACAATGAGCAATGGCCTACTCAGTCATTGCTGAACCCCCTGCCCGTACACACCACAGCTCTGAGCTTGTGATGGCACTCTCCAGAGTATGAAAAATGACCAAAAGATAACCTTGTTCCTGCAATGCTTTATGAGTCATATGCAGAAGACAATGGGCTTCTTTTTTTTTTTTTTTTTTAAAAAGATTATCAGGTCTTATCAGGTCATCAGTTTCCTCAAGGCATCCTTGAGTTCCTGGTTCCTCATGCTGTAGATGATGAGGTTCACTGCTGGAGACACCACTGAGTACAGAACTGTCACCACAAGGTCAAGGGATGGGAAAGAGATGGAGGGGGACTTCAGGTGGGCAAACAGGACAGTGCTGACAAAGAGGGAGACCACGGCCAGGTGAGGGAGGCATGTGGAAAAGGCTTTGTGCCTGCCCTGCTCAGAGGGCATCTTCAGCACTGCCCTGCAAATCTGCACATAGGATAACACAATGAAAACAAAAGAACTGAAGAGTAAAGAAAAACTGAAAACAAGTAGCTCAAATTCTCTTATGTAGGCATTTGAGCAGGAAAGCTTGAGGATCTGGGGGATTTCACAGAAGAACTGGTCCACAGCATTGCCGTGGCAGAGGGGCAGGGAAAATGTACTGGCTGTGTGCAGGTCACCATGGAGAAAGCCACTGCCACAGGCAGCTGCTACCATGGTGGCACAAGCTCTGCTCCCCAGGAGGCTCCCGTAATGCAGGGGCTTGCAGATGGCAACGTAGCGGTCGTAGGCCATGATGGTGAGAATATAAAACTCTGCTGTAATCAAGATGACAAATATAAAGACCTGTGCAGCACAGCCTTGATAGGAGATGGTCCTGGTGTCTCAGAGAGAATTGGCCATGGCTTTGGGCAGAGTGGTGGAGATGCAGCCCAGGTCAAGGAGGGCGAGGTTGAGGAGGAAGAAGTACATGGGGGTGTGCAGGCGGTGGTCGCAGGCTACGGCAGTGAGGATGAGTCCGTTGCCCAGGAGGGCAGCCTGGTAGATGCCCAGGAAGAGCGCAAAGTGCAGGAGCTGCAGCTCCCACATGTCTGCAAATGCCAGCAGAAGGAACTCACTCACAGAGCTGATGTTGGGCATTGTCTGACATTGAACACAGTTTTCTGTTAAGGAGGAGTATGTAGAGCAAAATCAGAAAACCTCTCTGAGGAAAACCTATTTCAAGTCTAAAAGCACCCTCCAGCTTGAGCCTCTCTCTCTGCAGGAAAACCTTTCTGCAGCTCTCTTGCTTGAGCTGTGGCTGGGGCTGACTGAGAGTGGCACTGGGAGCAGGGGCTGGTTTGGGCTGCAGAGGAGTCCTTCCTGCTGTGCAGCAAAGGAAAGCAGGAACGTGGGGGAAACTCAAGTGCAATCCACTTATCAGATCAATGAGCTTTGCAGTGTTGTTACAAGCAACTCTTCTGAAAACACTGTAGAGCAAGGTGTAAATTCTTTGCTTTATTTTCTAGTAGTTAGCCCTATAATTCTTAGGACGATGATCACACTTCCGTGTTTTTCCAAGATGAAAGTGGAGACAGCTGAGAGCAGAGAAGCCCCAGTCGAAGTGAGGCTGCACAGAATCCTCACCTCATTTCTGGTATACCTGATCAGAATCTCAGCTCTTCCCTCCTAGCCGGGGGTGCCGAGGCCTCACTCCAGCTGCCCACAGACAGCCATCCAGCAGCATGGAGAGCGCCTTAGCATGGAGGTGTCTTCTCTTTCAGGATCCTGGATAACACAAGTATGCCATGAGAGAGGTAAGACCTGACGGAGAGGAACATGCAGCCCAGGAGAACACCCCACAGAGAGAGTTGGATATTCACAAGCTGGGGTGTCCCAGTATCCCACTGCAGTGTCTGGAGGAGGTTTGGCCACCCTGCTTGTGAAAGACCAGGGGCAGCTGGGATATGGCAATCCAAGTGGTTTCTGCCAGACTTCCTCATGTTGCAGTGCAACCCAGCAGCAGTCTCAAAGCCTACTGCATTGCTCACTGCCCTCCCATAAGCAAGACCCAGGAGGAGAGCCTTCCAGGACCTGCAGCTGCATGGCCCTGCAGCCAGACACTTACCTCGTCAAGGGCTGTGCAGATTTCTCCTGCAGGCAGCTCTCAGCATCCTCCCACTGCCAACTGCCTCCAAGCCCTCTCTCCTTCTCTCCTCTCCTTGTGCCAGCTGCGGTCAGAGCTCCCAGCCCTGCTGCACTGTGCAGAGGAGCTGCTCCTGGGCAGAGCTGTCTCTCTGCACCAGGGTCCTCTTGCCACGAGCTCTCTGTCCCAGGAGCCCGGCCCAGCTCAGCACCAGAGACCCAGCCCAAAGCATTGTAATGACTCCTCTGGTAGCTTTGGTGATGAGCCCATGAACCTCAGGCACTGAGAGACAATTGAAGACATCTCTCCAGAAGTCCAAATTAGATGCAAGTTTCCTGGAGTTTCCCCCTGAGGCGAGCACTGACACAGCCTCCCTTGGAGCTCGTTAGAGCAGAATATTGGAGGCAGTGAGGACAAGTAGACAAAGGCAATGTGAAGGTGACACTGAGGTGTAGACAAAGTGGATGTGTTTCACCAAGCACAAGGGTAGGCCTTGATGCCCACCCTCTGGGAAGGGAGATATTTTCCTTTCATACCTTGCTCAGGGCTCCCCCTGCGGCAGTAGGAGATGAGAATTTCTTTCTCTTCAAGTCCAGTCTCAACATCCTGAAGTCAATTTTGTAGCATTATTTCTTTGTCATGCCATTTTTCCCTACAGAGGAAAGCTAAAACATCTCCAAATACACCCTTCAGGCAGTCTCAGGCTACTTTTGCTCTACTTGGATGCTCCATGCCACTGGGCCAGAGAAACCCAAGTCTCTCAGACACTCTATACACAGCAGGTGCTTTAGGCCCTGAACCCCACCTTGGCACAACCTCTCTGGGCACAGTCCTGCATCTCTCGTAAATGAGGAGCTACTCACTGGGACAGCCTTGTGCAGGTGGGGTAACACCATATTGGAGCTGAGTCTGATAACTCGTATTTTCTTGATGGACATGCTCCTCATAAGGCAGCTCTGTAGGATGCTGGCCTGGCTCCTGGTGAGCAGGCACCACTGTTCATATGGCATCCCTCATGGTGCTCCCCTCCTCCTCCTGGGCGCTGCTCACTCAGCAGGGTCCCCGTCTGCCCTGATATGTGGGGTTCCTCTTCCTCTTCTGTAGGACTAGGCTCTTCTCCTTGTAAATGTCAAGAGGTTTTTGTATGTAAGATCCTGCAGTTTCTCAAGGTTCCCCTGGACAAATGCCCCACTCTGTGAACTGTTAATGTCTGCAGGGAGATGTCTCATCCTAACTGTGCTGTCTCTCACAAGATAAAAGCATCAGCAGCTGCAGAGATTTTGGGCAGTAGAGGAGTAACCAGTTGAATGGAGCTCCAGCACAGTGTCATAGAAGGCTAGAGGATGGAAGGCTGCCAGATTCCACCTTTCTGTTCTTCTCATGTATGCTGTTATTTCTCGGAAGCTGAGTCCTAAATGTTGTTAGGCTGTGCAAAGAAAAAATTTAGAAGGGCCAAAGCCCAACTGGAGCTCAATACATCTATTACTTTTAAAGACAATAAAAATGTTTTTTGTTTGTTTGTTTGTTTTTTAAATATAAATACATAAGGAAAAAAAAAAAAGAGAGAGAGAGAGAGAGAGAATTAAGGGGAATCTTCATCCTATATTGGATGTGAGAAAACAGAATAAGAAGAGATGAGGAAAAGACTGAGGTACTTAGTGCAATCTTTACCTCAATATTTAGCAGCAAGACCAGTTGTTCCCCTTGTACTCAACCCCCTGAGCTGGTAGATAAAGATATTGAATAGAATGAAGCCCTCATAATCCACAAGGAAATGGTTAGAGAACTGCTATTCTGCTTCGATGTACTCAAGTCTATTTGGGCTCCACACATTGGTACTGAGGGAGCTGGCTGAAGTGCTCACCAAGCCTCTTTCCATCACTTGCCAACAGTCCTAGCTATCAGGGGAGGTCCCAGTTGACTGGTGACTAGCAAATGTGACAGCCATGTAAAAGAAAGGCCAGAAGGAAGATCTCGAGAACTACAGGCCTGTCAGTCTGACCTCTGAGCTGGGGAAGCTCATGGAGCAGATTGTCTTGAGTACCATCACACAACACTTTCAGGACAATCAGGTGTTGAAGCCCAGTCAGCATGGGTTTATCAAAGCCAGGTCCTGCTTGACAAATCTGATCTCAATCTATGGGAAGGTGATGCGTGTAGTGGGTTTATGTGTCAAGGTTTTGGTAGCAGGGAGCCATAGGGGTGGTTTCTGTGAGAAGGATCTAGAAGCTGCCCCATGTTTGGGAAGGGCCCCACTGCTGACCAGAGCTGAGCCAATAAGCGATGTTGTTTTGCGCCTCTGTGAGAGCATATTTAAGACAGGGAAAAAAAAGCTGCGGTACACAGCAGCCGGGAGAGTGAAGGGAGTGAGAAAACAGCCTTGCATGTGCCAAGGTCAGTGCAGAAGGAGGGGGAGAAGTGCTCCAGGCTCCGGAGCAGAAGTCCCCTGCGGCCTGTGGTGAGGACCATGGTGAAGCAGGATGTCCCCCTGCAGCCCATGGAGTACCACGGTGGAGCAGGGTTCCATGGTGCATTCCGTGGAGGAGACCATGGTGGAGCAGGTGGCCCTGCACCGATGGAAGCTGCCGCCTGTGGAAGATCCCTGCCCGAACAGGTCCCAGGCTGGACCTGTATCCTGTGGAGAGGAGACCACACTGGAGCAGGTGACCTGGCAGGAGCTGCTGCCCGTGGGGGAGCCAGGTTGGAGCAGTTTTCTCCTGAGGGATGGACCCCGTGGTACGGACCCATATCTGGAACAGTTCTGGAAGAGCTGCTGCCTGTGGGAAGCCCATGCCGGATCAGTTCATCAAGGACTGTGTCCCGTGGGTGGGACCCCACAGCAAAGGGGACGAGAGTGACCGAGAAGGAGCGGCAGAGAAGAAATGCTGTAGACTGACCATAACCCCCATTCCCCCGTTCCCCTGCGCCGCTCGGGGGGAGGAGGTGGAAGAGGGTGGATGGGGGGAGAAGGTGCTTTTGGTTTCTTTCCTTTGTTTCTCACTTCTCTAGCTTGTTAATAATGAGCAATAAATCTTACTATCTTCTTATGCCGAGTCTGTTTTGCCCGTTACAATAATTATTGCGTGATTTTCTCGTCCTTATCTCAACCCTTGGGCCCCTTTTCACATATTTTCTCCCCATTCCTCTTTGAGGAGGGGGAGTGAGAGAGCGGCTGTGGTGGAGCTCAGCTGCCCACTCGAGCAGAACTACGACAAAGCCTCTTTGGTATGGAGGATGATGGCTGAAATATAAATATGGAGAGGCCTGGCAGATTGATTACATCGCACTCCCTCAAACTCGCAATGGCAAGCGCCACGTACTTACAATGGTAGAAGCAACCACCGGATGGCTGGAAACATATCCTGTGCCTCATGCCACCGCCCAGAACACTATCCTGGGCCTTGAAAAGCAAGTCCTATGGCGACATGGTACCCCAGAAAGAATAGAGCCAGACAATGGAACTCATTTCCGAAACAACCTTATAGACACTTGGGCCAAAGAGCATGGTATTGAGTGGGTGTATCACATCCCCTATCATGCACCAGCCTCCGGGAAAGTTGAACGATACAATGGACTGTTAAAGACTACATTGAAAGCAATGGGCGTTGGGACATTCAAAAATTGGGATACGCATTTGGCAAAGGCCACCTGGTTAGTCAATACTAGGGGATCTGCCAACCGAGCTGGACCTGCCCAATCAAACCTGTTACGTACTGTAGATGGGGATAAAGTCCCTGTAGTGCATGTAAAAAATATGCTGGGTAAAACAGTCTGGGCTACTCCTGCCTCAGGAAAAGGCAAACCTATCCATGGAATTGCTTTTGCTCAGGGACCTGGATACACTTGGTGGGTGATGCAAAAGAACGGAGAGGTCCGGTGTGTACCTCAAGGAGATTTAATACTGGGTGAGAATAGCCCATGAACTGAATTGTACCATGTTAATTACTATATAATACTGTATGTTATCACTACCATGACTACTATAGGTGACTAATTAGAATGTATGGAAAAGAGTGTAACCTGAGCATGACGTAAATGGTATGGAATAAGGGGTGGATAGATGTCCTGGTTTCAGTTAGAACAGAGTTAATTTTCTTCCTAGTAGCTGGTGGAATGCTCTGTTTTGGCTTAGGATGAGAAGAGTGCTGATAACACCCCGATGTTTTAATTGTTGCAGAGCAGTGCTTCTACCAAGCCAAGGACATCTCAGCCTTTTGCTCTGTCCTGCCAACAGGCAGGCTGGGGGTGCAGTAAGAGCTGGGAAGGGACAGACCCAGGACAGGTGACCCAAACTAGCCAAAGGGGTATTCCACACCATCTGACGTCATGCTAAACAATATATAGGGGTGGCTAGCCGGGGGGAGGGGGCCGGACTGCTCGGGGTTAGGCTGGGCATCGGTCAGCGGGTGGTGAGCAATTGCATTGTGCATCACTTGTTTGTACATATTATTAGTAGTAGTATTATTATCACCTTTGTATTATTATTATTATTATTATTATTTTATTTTATTTTATTTTATTATTGTTATTATTATTTTCCTGTCTTATTAAACTGTCTTTATCTCAACTCACGGGCTTCACTTTCCATTTCTCCCCCCTGTCCCAGAGAGGGAGGGGGGAGGGTGAGCGAACGGCTGCGTGGTGTTTAGCTGCCGGCCAGGTTAAACCATGACACTGGGGAAGGGCAGGGCGAGGGGGACCTCCTCTGGCTGTATCTCTGAGGGGGTTGTGGAGGATGCATAGCCAGGATCTTCAGCTGGGTTCAGGGTAGGAGGATAAAAGACAACAGCTGTGAAGGTGAAAGAGGAGAGCTTCAGGCTAAAAAGAAGGCAAAAAGCCTTCCCACCATGAGCTCAGCTAGGCGTCACCCAGAGGCTGTGCAGTCTCCGTCTTTGCTGGTTTTGCAAAATGCAACAGGATCAAGCCCTGAACAGCCTGTTCTGACCGTGCTTATGACAGCTTGGGCTGCAGGCCTCCTGAGGACCCTGCCAACATGCCTTATGGTCCTTTGACCTCAGGCCCAGTTTCTGGTGGTGCCAGAGGAGATGCTGTGTGGCCTGAATCCTCCTGTGCTGTAGGGGACCATCTAAAGCCAGGCAGGTGAACATCTCCTCTTCTCCCTTGGCTGTAACTGTAGCCTGGGAGACACTGCCTCAGCCATCTCTGCGTTACACCTCCAGCTCCTGTCTTCCAGCTCTAAGCACCTGAAAGTCCATTGCCTGGATGTGCTCTGAGGTGTGGGAAGAGATCTAGGCTTTTCTGGGGTGTTAATTCTCTCCCTCTGCACGCTGCTCCTCTCAGAGACGGTCTCATTTTTCACTTTCTTTCCTACCTGGAGGGAAATGCATACTCTGTCCTGGCCATAAAGCTGAGCATGTTTACTACTTTTGCCACACTTCCACATCTCCTGGATCTGTCACCTGGAAAAGTGAATATTGCGTGCATGTTCGTGGCCCTGCTTTCTTCCATCTGTGCAGCAAGGTCCACATCTCAGTGTTATGTACTTTTTTGCAAAGACTGTGAATGGTCATGGATATGATAAGATTCTTCGGGGGGGGGGGGAGGGGGGGGGCTTGGGCACAGGGCTTTATACAAGATTACAAGATGCAGAATGATCTTAATGGTGTTGGCCTAACAATACTAGAAATGCTTTGAAAATGTCAATAAAAGTAAAAAAGAAAACAAAACTAAACAGAAATAAAGTCAAACTTCTAAAACATTGATAATTTATGGATGCACATTTACAGCTTTTACAAACTTTGGTGATTCTGCTTTCCTTTTTTTTCATAGTTAAAAATGGCCAATATTGATGTTTTGACACACTGCCCAGCCTCCACCTGCAGCTCCTGAGGGCCTCTGGTCTCCCACAGCTCCTCTTGACAGCTGCCAGCCTCAGGCAAACACCTCCAGTACAGAGGGGCCCCTGAACCTAGCAAGGTCTGCCTGGAAAGGTGAACAAATTATTCCAACATAGGAAAGAAAATATAAATAAATAAATATATAAATAAAAGAGCACGTGTTCATCACTTCAAACACTCTGCCTAGAACAGTCCTTGTATGGCCATCCCTTGGGGAAGGTGAACCTCATTAGCTGCAGCTTGCACTGGGCACACAGCTGAGGAGAGTGTTTTACTGTTTACTGAACTGCACCACACTTAACTTTGGTTGGTTTTCAATGGGGAGCAGTCCTTCTGTGCCTGCGTGCAGGCAGTTCTGTGGGGAAAAGGGATGGGAGTTGGTGCAAAGGAGCTGTAACATGCAGCTGCAGCCCTGACTGGAGAAGTCTGATGGGAGGAGAAGTGCTGCAAGTCCCAGGTGGCTCCTGAGAGAAATGGTGGGGCTGGGAAGGTGAGGAGCAAGGTTGCCCACAGAGTGCTTGGCCTCAAGGGACTGCCTTTCCAAGCTGACCAGACCTCCTTAGGAGACCCTCTGGATCAATAGCAAAGGGAGAGGGCAGGGAATTGAAATACATCAATAAAGAATCCAGCTTGAAGGGAAAACTCCCTTATTATCAACTGCTCATTGAAATGTGCCTCATTCACTAGCTTTCTGAAATCTCCCCAATTAGACGTAAAAGCTCTGAAGCCTTGAAGGAACTGCTGGGCAGAAAGAGGACACAGGAGGGCTCTCTGCATTGTGCCGAGCCCCAGGGTGTATTTGGCGCTGAGTCCATGCACCTCTGATGCTGAGAGGAGATAGCGCAGGCTGTTCAAGAGGTTAAGGCCAGGAGAAATGCTGAAGGTTCTGGGAGTGTTAATTGGTCCCACTGGGGGCCATTACCACCACAGCTCCCCCATGGACTTGTTAGCAAAGGAAAGGGGAGGCAGTGATGATAGGCAGGCAAAGGCAAAGTAAAGGTGGCCCTGATGGCAAGGAAACCTTGATGTGTTTTATCAAAGCAAGCACCAAGGCCTGACACCCGGCTCTGGTAAGAGAGCTTCTGTCCCTCACGCTGCTCTTCAAGGGGCAGTGGGATCTGGGGTGTGTGATGGCAACTAAAGGACAACAGTACAACTCCAGTGCACAGGGCTGCAAGGAGGCCACATGGTTCCAGTGCCAGGAGCACCATGTGTCATCTCACAGGCTCCAGTGGCAGAGACAACAGCCAGAGCCACAGGGACAAAGACTTCTGCTGTGTCAGGGCCTTCCAGCCCTGTCAGTGCCCTTGGACATCTCCCCACAGGTTGTCCTATCCTGTCCCATGCCTGAACCATTTTCCCTGCAGCCTGGAGACATCCAACCTGCTTCCCCACCACAGCATCTCCCTACCCATGCTAGGGACTCCTTGTGCTCATTGCCTCTGACTTGAAACACAAGCCATGAGCTGAAGCAGACTCCCTCTGAGTCACCACAGCACTGCCCTTGGAGTGGCATTTCTTCCTCCTCATCACCACTCTGGACCTCCAAAACAGCCACTTCTTGGTGGATTTCCTTTCTCATGCTCTTTACCCTTACCCAAAATGTGCCATCATCTCTGAAAGCAGATTTCTGTCTCTCAGGAGCTCCTACAAGGGTGCCCTGAGCCTGTGCTTCACCAGGTCTAGGAAGCGCAGGGCTCTCAGCCTCCACACACATGACCCCTAGCCCTGTCTTGGCACACCTCCTCTGAACCCTTTCCTTTCCTCCCTAGTCCTTCAGAAAAGGAGCCTCACACTGGGAAGGCCTCTTCCAGTTATGGCCACACCAGTGTGGAGTCATGGAAGATGAGAAGTCCCTTGCCTGGGTGGACACACTCCTCCTAGATCATCCCAATGTGGATGTGACCATATCCGTATATAGCACTGCCGGCTCATATGGCATCCCTGGTTGTGCCCAAGCTCTCTCCTCCTGGTTGCTCTTCCTGAAGTCCGGTCTAAGCCTGCTGTGATGTATGGAGCTGTGCTGCCCCTAATGCAGAGCAGAGCATCACAAGATGGGAAAGAGAGGCTCTCTTCTCCTTGGAAAACAGAATGAGATTTATCCACCAAATCCCAGCGTTTCACAAGGTCGTCTGCAAGGAACACTTACTGTCAATGGACAAGTCTCAGGTTAGGAACCATGTAAAGAAACTGGGAACTGTGAGCATGGTAGCCCCAAGCCCTGCCTGCCCTCCTCCTGCCACACTCCATCAGGTGGCTGCAGCAGAGGGGACCCACAGCCAGCCCCTGGCTGGGCTCTGCCAGCCACCTCTCCAGTGCCATCCCTGCTGCCTTGGGGTGCTCTGTGAGGTGCTGGGTGACCTCACAAGGCCTGCTGGCCAGCACATCTTCTGCAGGGCAACCAGCAATGCAGCAGGGACCTCACCACAGCCCTTCTATTCCCCTCTCCTCCCCTCATTCTCGGCCTTGTCTCTGCTGGCAGGAACAGCCTTGGGAGGGGCTTCCTGGCCTCCCATTGATACTGAGCTGAAAGGAGAAATAGTCTCTTCCTTGACAGAACAATGGCTTCAAATTTGAAAAGCTTCATTAGGAGATAGGTGAAACCTTTACTAGGTTTTGTTAGAAAGAAGGAAGTTCAGAAACATTCACCCCTGATGTTACTTTAGTCACTAATTAGTCAGCTTTATCTGTAAGAGCCTACAGACTTGTATCTCAGAATGAGGGCAAAGTGACCCAGGCCTAGAGCATGTGTCAGAAGATTAGGTGAGAAACTCATGCTATGCATATATCCTTGGATGTGTAACCACCTAAGCTTTGTATGCATGCCTGAGATGAAAGAATAAGAGAAGAAAGATTTCGATGGCTTGAGCATGGACAAGAACTGGATTCAACTAATGAACATAGTGAGGAAGACTACTGATGACCACCAGAGACCCCTGAAAGACAGGGGAAACAAATGTGCATGTGTCAGCAACACTTACTGATTTTAATGAGTTACAGGAAGTAGTATGAATATGTTTTGGGGAAATGTGATTAACATGTATGTTTTGCTTGTATATAATCCCTATAGCTCAAACAGTTCTGTAAGCACTGGAGTGATCCCCTGTGTGTCCAGGACCTCAATAAAAGAACGCCTGCTTTCTAAAACTCCAAACTGAGTCTTAGAGAGTTACTTTGACTGGCTTTTATAGTATCACCCTCGCCTCCTGCCAGCTGCTGCCCTCTGAGGATCCTGCTGTGAAATATGTTCATCTGATTCGTGTCAGTATGGAACAATGCTAGGGCCGCATGGTATGATGAATGTGACCTTCTGTCTTACATACCCTTGTATAACCACAAGTCTAAGAAAACCAGAGTGGTTAATGTATATAGTTCTTGTATCTTGCAAAGGAATGTTTTAGCAATTTGTGTCAATAGAGAGCTTGAAGGGAAATGTATTTGTAGGCTTTTCCTTGGAGTCTCTGATATCTGGGGGGTTCAGAATAACTGCTAACTGTTATGACTTTTGCATGGGACACTATGCAAGTCTCTGATATCTGGCCAGGAGATTAAGGAGCAGGGGAGAGCTGAAGAACAACTAAAAGACAAAGCTTGCAGGGGACACTGCACAAGTCTCTGACATACAGCCAAGTTGGACAAAGGAGAAGGACAAGAGGGACGAAGACTATGAGCCTTCAGCACGAGAGAACCACAGAGACCCTCAGAGGGACCACCAGATACGCATGCTCCAGTAGGAGGGTTTGGATTCCAGAAACTAATTATAATAACCCTGTGGGTTTTTTTTGAAGTAGTAATGAATTTGTATCAGCCTAGGAGCATAAAAATCATCCGCTTGATGTAACTGGTGTGCGTCTTGGTGGAGCAGAGACTCCCGGCGCACCCAGTGCTGCTTGCTTACCTGTATTCATTTAATAAATTGTAAACTTTGATTATAGTCCTATTTTGAAGACTGAGCCATTTATTACACTGGTACAAACGTGGCCCCGCACCAACAGCACTGTTTGTGCTGCCTTTGCTGCCTTGCCTTGTCCTCTCCCTCGACTCCTTGTCTTTTCCAGGCCACACATTCCACACCCAAATGCATCCCTTTGCTGTGGCCACCCTCTCCCCTGCCCAGCGGGATGGCAGAACCAGGGCAGGACATGGTAGAGTTAGGCTGTGTAGCACCCATGCAGAGCACTTGTGGCAAAGTGGGAGCTGAGATTGGGTGGTGCAGAGGAGGCCCCATGCAGGAAAGATGAGGTTAAACACCAGCTTTGCAGTGTGTGTGTGTGGGGGGGCTGGTGTCCATCGTGGTTTGGCATGGGAGGCTTCTGGCCATGAAGGGGCAAGGGATGGGTTGACACAACTTCTCTGGGCAACCTGTTCCATTGACCACCACCCCCAAAGGAAAGAATGTCTTCCTTATACCTAATTTTAAAGCACCCTCTTTTAGGCCCCCTTTAGGTACTGGAAGGCTGCTATAGAGAACCAGCTTTCTCAGCCAGTCTTCACTGAAAAGTTGCCCCAGACTCTCTATCTTGTTTTTGGCCTCTTCTAGACTTTTTCTAATAATTCTAATACTTCCATGTCCTTCTAGAGTTTGGGGTCCCAGAACTGAATGCAGTACTGAAAAGCAGAGCTGAGGGAGAGAATCAACTCTGTCAACCTTTGGGCCAAACTTGATTGATGCCACCCAGAATGCAGTTGGCTTTCTGGGCTGCAAACTCACATTGCCAGCACAGGTTGAGCTTCTCATCCACCAGTACCCCAGGTCCTTCTCCTCAGAGCTGCTCTCTACTCATTCTCCACCCTGCCCCAATCCAGCTGCAGGACCTTGCACTTGGCCTTTGTGAACCTCATGAGGTTCCCACAGGAAAATCTCTCAATCCGGTCCGGGTCCATCTGCATATCATCCTTTCCCTCCAGTGTATTGACTGCACCACCCAGATTGGTGTCATCAGCATACTCACTGAGACTGCACTCAATCACACTGTCCATGTCACTGACAACAGTGCTGGCCCCAGTACTGACTCCTGAGGAACACCACTCTTTACTGACCTCCACTTGGACATTGAGCTGTAGACTCCAGCTCCTTGAGGGTGACCATCCAGACAATTCCTCACCCACCAGGTGATCCATCCATCACACCCATGTCTCTTCAATTGAGAGACAAGGCTATTGTGTGGGACAGAGTCAAATGATTTGCACAAGTCAAAGTTCACGATGTGAGGTGCTCTTCCCCTCTCCACCAATGCTGTAAACCCATCGTAGAAGGCCACCAGGTTTGTCAGGTACAATCTGCCCTGTGTGAAGCCATGTTGGCTGTCACCAACAGCCACCAGTTTGCTGTCACCACCAGTCCAAAAGGCAGAGTAGAATGACATGTCAGAGAGAAGCATTTGCAATGAACCTGTGCAAGGAGGGTGACAAAAATCTCATGGGAACACTGGGGGTAATTACTGGAGTTCTACACAGAGAAATGTCAAGGCTCTGTGAGTTGCCCATATCTGATCTGGCCTCGTGCACTGCTCATCCACACTGGGCTGTTCAGAGACACCAGTCCCTGCCTTACACATACACAGTGCACTGCAGCACTTGAAGGGTCCCTCTGGCTCCTGCAGCCACTGCCAGAGGCTGGGAGGCACCTCAGCCCTGTGGTGGGTGCATTACCTTGCTCTGTCCTCCTCTGAGATGCCCCACAGCATGAGAAATGGGCACAGGGACCTTGAGGGTTCAAGGAAACACATTGCAGAGCTGCATTCAGGTCTTGCACTTTGGACTAGACGGTCTCTGAAGGTGCCTTCCCCCTGGACAGATGCCCCATGGTTGTTACTCTCAGGAAGAAAGGACCTGAAGACACTCTGCCCCACTGGCCTTCATGACACCCCTAGGGATAGCTGATGGCCTTTGTGCTCGCTCTTGTTCCTCTCTCCATGTGCATACAATGTGCCTGCAGGTAGCAGCAGCTGCAAAGGGTTTCTGTTCCTGTGTCTCTCCTGCACCTGGACAGGCCCTGCTCTTCTCCCAGCACATCCTATATCCCAGGGAGCCTTTGGGACTCTTGTTGAGCATGTTCTGATGTGACGGCAACTCTGAAAGATGATGTGAGCCTTCAGGCATGGCCCTTTTAGGAGGGAAATTCTGTTCTGGAGGCCAGCTGTGTCACTCATGTGCCAACTGCCTGTCCCTGCCTGCAGTCCCAGCACAGCCTCACAGCAGCACTGGCACCAAGCTACAGGAGCATCCAGGCCTTAAACCGCCAACAGGGCTCAGCAGGAGAGGGTGTCAGTGGCAGGAGAGCAGCTCTGCATGGACCCAGTGCTGGTGCTCCCAGGCTGGACTGCCACGACTCTTTTCCCCTCCACCGCTGCACACTGTCCCTGAAGCCACAGAAAATGTCTCAGAGGAAGGATATAAGACAAAAAGTCACTTTAATTGGTTTAAATACTCAAGCAAAATGAAGAATTATATTTCTTTGTGGAAAATATTTGATAAAATAAAATTGAGAAAAAGCAGAACACCAATAAAAACACAAGAACATAATACCCACTGGCTTCACCTATCATGATTTGCATTACGAGTGATTTAGAGAAGAAGGCAGGCAATATATTGCTGAAGAAAAACACCCAGTCATCACTTTCCACATGGCAACCTTGATCTCCTTGTTCCTCATGCTGTAGATGAAGGGGTTCACTACTGGAGGCACAACCAAGTACAGAAATGCCAGAACAACATCCAGGGAAGGGAAGGAAATTGATGGGGGCTTCAGGTGGGCAAAGATAACTGTGCTGAGAAAGAGGAAGACCACAGCCAGGTGAGGGAGGCATGTGGAAAAGGCTTTTTGCCGGCCCTGCTCAGAGGGCATCCTCAGCACAGCCCTGAAGATCTGCACATAGGACAGCACAATGAAAACAAAACAACCCCCAAATAGAAAAGCAGTAACTGTAGTAAGTTGAACTTCCCTTATGTACAAGTCTGTGCAAGAGAGCTTGAGGATCTGGGGGATTTCACAGAAGAACTGGCTGAGAGAATTGCCTTGGCAGAGGGGCAGGGAAAATACGTTGGCAATGTGCAGCACAGCTTGGAGAAAGCCACTGCCCCAGGCAGCTGCTGCCATCTGGGCACAAGCTCTGCTGCCCAGGAGGCTCCCGTAGTGCAGGGGCTTGCAGATGGCAATGTAGTGGTCGTAGGCCATGACAGTGAGAAGAGAAAGTTCTGCTAAATTCAAAATGTTATAAGAAAGAGCTGTGCAACACATCCTGAATAGGGTATGGCCTTGGTGTCCCAGAGCAAATTGGCCATGGCTTTGGGCAGAGTAGTGGAGATGCAGCCCAGGTCGTTGAGGGCAAGGTTGAGGAGGAAGAAATACATGGGGGTGTGCAGGCGGTGGTCGCAGGCTACGGCAGTGAGGATGAGTCCGTTGCCCAGGAGGGCAGCCAGGTAGATGCCCAGGAAGAGCCCAAAGTGTAGGAGCTGCAGCTCCCGCGTTTCTGTGAATGCCAGCAGGAGGAACTCAGTGATGGAGCTGTTGTTACACATTTATTGCCCCTGAGCAAGGTAGTTTGTCCAAAAGAAGAAGTGACATTGTAAAATTTAAGGACTTCTCTGACCAAAATACTTTGTATGTCTCATAGAACAGTCACACACAACACATTCTTTCCCATTCCTTTCACAGGAAGAGCTTTCTGCAGCTGCTTGGCTTACTTCTGCTTGGTGTTCTGAGGGTGCCAAAAGAAGCAGGGGGCTGTGCTGTGGGCTCTGCAGCAGTCAGTCCTAGTCTACAGCAACAGGTAAAAGGGAACCCTAAGTGATCTGGGAAGTCCACTGGGCAAGGTCATCTCCCTGTCTGCAGGAATGGAGAAGGTCAAATAACTCCTCAAGAAACAGCAAAGGTGGCATTGGTACAGTCTGTGTGCGGAGGTGTGTGAGGTGCCTCAGAGCAGCAGCAATGCTCGAGGAGCCTTAGTCCCTACTACAGATGCTCCTACTCCATTACCATCCTTCTGCCTCAGCACATGGGCAGGAAAATGAAGCAGATTCTAAAAAGTGCACTGCCTTCAGGTAGCTCTTGCCGGGCAGTTCTGCAGTGCAGTGCCCTAGGGAGGTGTGGGGCTGTGAGCAGCCTGCCCCAGGCAGCAGACTCTGGGCAGCAGCAGGACCCTGCCCTGCCCTGCGGTACCAGGGGGGCTCCTTCCACCCTCAGCTTCTCCCCGCAGCCCCTGGGCAGCTCCCCAGGCAGGCTGATTGTGGAGACTGGCAGGTAGCAGAGGCCCTGCCGCGGCACACAGCCTCTGGGGCACAGCAGGGACCCTGCTCTGCACCACAGCCCTGGCCACCCCTGCCTGCATCCCCGGCTTCACAGCCTGCAGCCGGCCTCAAGAGAAGGGAGCCCTCGGGCCCTGCATGCTGACCCTGCAGCATACAAGCCCTGCATGCCCTTCAGCTCCAACACCAAGCATCCTCCTGACAGCTCCCATCAGCTGAGGGCTGGGCCAGCTCCAGGAGAGCCTGGCAGGGTGTGCAGTGGCATTGCCCTGCACCCAGAGACTTACCATGGGGAGGTGGCTGGGAAGCTTTCTCCCTCTGCCAGCTCTCCCCTGCCTTCCTATTCCAGGCTGCCCTGAACCTCTCTCCCCCTTCTCTCCTCTCCCCATGCCAGCTGCACGCAGTGCCCCCAGCAATGCTGTGCCTGGCAGAGGAGCTTTATCTGGGTGGCTGAAGCAGCTTCTCAAGTAGTCCAAGTCTGATGCAAACTCCAAAGCCTCTCACAGTGCTAACGGTCCCACTGAGGGACATTACTGTCAAGGCCTCCCCATGGACTTGTTAGAGCAGAAAAAGGCAGGCAGTGAAGACGGGGAGACCAAGGCCCAGGAAAGGCCCTGATGCTGAGGAAACCTTGATGTGTCCCATGAAGTCCAACAGTCGGGCCCTGACCCCAACCTCTGGGAAGGGAGATGCTGTCCCTCCAGTGGGGTTTAGGGCTCTTCCTGGGTCAGTGCACGGTGGGTAAGTGCCAAGTACAAGGCTACAGGAGGACATCTCCCAGGCTCCTGGAGGGGGATGAGAAGGCATTGAGGCCCTACTGCTGTAAGGATGAGGTGTCTCCTCATAGGCATCACTGACGGAGACAAGGGCCAGAGCCCAGCAGACAAAGCTGTTGGCTCTGTCGGGGGTTTCATCTTGCAAAAGATACTTGACAATAACCACCACACGCTGTCCTATTGTCCTGGTTTCAGTTAGAACAGAATTAATTTTCTTCCTAGTAGCTGGTGGAATGCTCTGTTTTGGCTTAGGATGAGAAGAGTGTTGATAACACCCCGATGTTTTAATTGTTGCAGAGCAGTGCTTCTACCAAGCCAAGGATATCTCAGCCTTTTGCTCTGTCCTGCCAACAGGCAGGCTGGGGGTGCAGTAAGAGCTGGGAGGGGACAGACCCAGGACAGGTGACCCAAACTAGCCAAAGGGGTATTCCATACCATCTGACGTCATGCTAAACAATATATAGGGGTGGTTAGCCAGGGAAGGGGGCCGGACTGCTCGGGGTTAGGCTGGGCATCGGTCAGCGGGTGGTGAGCAATTGCATTGTGCATCACTTGTTTGTACATATTATTATTATTTTCCTATTATCACCATTGTATTATTATTATTATTATTGTTATTATTATTTTGTTATTATTATTTTCCTGTCTTATTAAACTGTCTTTATCTCAACTCACGGGCTTCGCTTTCCATTTCTCTCCCCCGTCCCAGAGAGGGAGGGGGGAGGGTGAGCAAACGGCTGTGTGGTATTTAGCTGCCAGCCGGGTTAAACCACGACACCTATGCTGTCACGTCTGCACCTGTTTCCCTGCAGGACTTAGATACCCACCTTGCTTCCCCACCTTGCTCTCACCTTGCTCTGAGCACCTTCCTGACTTGACTGATTTCTCTCAATCTGCCCTCATTAATCCATGAAACACAAAGCCAGGGGCTGATCCGGACATCCCTAGAGAGGGAGGGAGAAGGATGAGTGAACCTCTACAACAATTTAATAGAGGTAAGAGGCTTCAGCTAATATTGATGCTGCTTTAACACAGAATTAAAACATTGATGTAAGGCCGTTAGCCAATTTTAAAGAGTAACCAGTTTTAAAGAAAACCCACATTTGAAGAGTTTTAAAGAGTAATCCCTAAACCTAAATGCTACTCCAACACCCTGACAAGAATCCCTATTCTAATGCTTGAACTCAAAGTATTCCATGAAGCAAAACTCAGCCCATAGTCCTTTGCCCTTGCCTTTACTCTTGTCCTCACCCTAATCCCTGCCTTCAATACTAGCATTAACATGTTCCATTAAACCTAGACTTCTAGGCAGATGTAAAACAAAAAACTGTTCCACAAAGCTTGCCCATAACCTAACCACAGACCTGACACCCTAAGCAGAACAGCCCATGTGCTAAATTTCTAATCCAGAAAAGTGAACCCTTGTCTCTAAGGGACTAGAGAGGTCAGCTCTGCCTCAGGATCTCCAGCCCCAGCAGGTGGAATGTGACTGTGGCAGGGACTGTGAGGTCACTTCTGCCTCTGCAGTGGATAGGGCAGCAGCAGGAACGTGTCACAGAAAGGGACTGTGAGGTCACTTCTGTCTGAAGCTGACAGGTCAGCCTTGCCTTCTCCCTGGGATCTGTACTTTTGGGCTGACATCTGCCAGTGGCCCTGCTAGGCCAGCAGAAGGCACCTGGTTGGCATGCTGACTATGGGATCCCCTCTTCCTCCATACCCAGGAGGACCCAGACAGAAAGAAGGCCCCAAGATGGGTCATCTTGTCCCTTCTGCTTGAGTCCATGACTGGAGAGCAGGAGGCACAAAGCTTGGCTGTGTGTAGCCAAGAAGCTGCAAGAGCAGCAGCCAGCCCATGGCTCAGGAGATGCTGGTGAGGTGACTTCTGTCTTGTTGATTGCTGCACCCATGGGCTGAGGCCAACTGCGTGAAGTTCAACAAGGCCAAGTGCTGGGTCCTGCACTTGGGGCACAACAACCCCATGCAATGCTGTGGGAAGGGCAGCTGGACAGCTGCCCAGGGGAAAAGGACCTGGGGATATTGGTGGATAGTCGGCTGAATATGAGCCATCAGTGTGCTAAGTTGGCCAAGAAGGCCTGCCTTGTACCAAGGATACTGTGGTCAACAGACGTAGGGAAGTGATTGTCCTTCTGTATTTGGCCGTGGTGAGGCCACACCTCAAGGATTGCATTCAGCTCTGGGGCTCCATGTGTAAGAAGGACACGGATCTATTAGATCTGTGCCCCATCCCTTAATGCATTCAAGGCCAGTTTGGATGGGGCTTTCATCAACCTGATCTAGTGGAAGGTTTCCCTGCCCATGGGAGGTGAGTTGGAATTATGTGATCTGTAAGGTCTTTTCCTACATGAACTATTCTGTGATTCTGTAAATATGAAACACAGCACCATACCAGCTACTAGGAAGAAAAATTAACTCTATCTCAGACAAAACTAAGATAATGTCCAGCACTTATTCCATACAATCTATGTCATGCTCAGCTCTGTCACTTTCTGATTAATCACCACCACCTTTCCTGTCTTTTGATACACACACAAAAATGTCATGACCTTAGTCGATTGGTGTCAATAATAATAGTAATAATAATAATTCCTTTTGCGTTCTATTAAATTGCCTTTATCTCAACCCATGAACTTTTACTTTTTTTTTTTTTTTTTTTTTTTTTTTCCCTCTGAGTTCTCTCCTCCAACCCATTGGGTGAATAGTTTTGTAGTGCTGAGCTGCCTGCAGGGTCAAACCACAGCAAGTCTTCTTGGTGCCTAGCGTGGAGCACAAAGGTTGAGATGACAGATCTGACCAGAGCATTTTAAAAATAAATTATTATAAGCATTAGATCAGTTTAACAGTTGCTGATCACAATATTGATCTTTCTGATCTGGGGTCTGTTGTGCTTCTTTTCAGAACTGTGTTGTATAGCACATTAGTAACTTCCATGTCATGCTGTTTGTCAGTTCTGGGGGCTGGTTTAAGGTTACTGTTTTTCTGTATTGGATAACATTGACTTCTGATAGGATCAAATTATTGCCCCCTCAATACCTCAGGAACCATCTCTTCATCTCTTGGAAACTATTAAGAATTACAGTCTTTGTCTTTTCTCCTCAGGGAGTAAATCTATGCAGGGTGGTGGGGGATGCTTTTCCCCACTTCTTCACTCTCCCTTTCTCCTTCACCTCATGCTTCTCTTCCAGGCTAATTACAATAGCTCTTCAAAGCTTTGAATATCCTTGGGATGGTCAAACCAGCATGTTCCTATTTTTAGGTCTCCTGAATACCATTCAGTTTTTGTTTAAGTTTAAACAATTACTTAAACATGCCATCCAGAGATCTGTCCAGAGGCAGGAAAGTTAGGAGTGGCAGGGAGAGTTCGAGGATCTGGGCAGACGTCTAGTGTAGTGGGCATGTCCAGTGCTTTGGAATTTCACCTCTGAGCAAGTGCAGAATCCTAAAAAAACTTGTGAAATGCTTAGAAATTTGTGTCATCATCCCAGCAATTTCAAAGAGACACAAATCACTGCAATATGCTGGTGGTTAAGGTATGCTTATGAAGCTACAGTCCACGCCTCTCAAACCACTATGACTTTTCCTGCGGGCACACTCCAGCCCCTTTGACAGGCCCAGAGCCTGTCCAAAGCCACTCCAAACCCTGCTACAGGCCCTACAGGGCTTAATGGTTAAACACATCCCTATAATAGGCCCTATAACCACTCCCAAACCTGCAATAGGCCTTGCAGCCACTCCAACTCATCCAAAAGGCCCCGCAGCCAGAACAACTCCTGTGATGGTCCCTACAGCCACTCCAGCCCCTGCAATGGGCCACATCACTGGGCCAGAGAACCAACCTAAGCCAGTATCGGTTGCCTCTACCTGCAAGAGAAAACAGTGGGTGAGAAAAACTCAGTTTTTCTTTAGAAAGGAAGGAAACTCCTACCCAGACAAGAAAGGAGGAAAAAGAAGATGAGGCAGGTTTCTCCAAAGTTGGGCCATCTTGGAAGCAGGAGGTCAAAGCAGAAGAAATCATATAAGCATCAGAAACCAAATGGTCCCTGTCCCAGGGTAAGCTACGAGGTATGGGAAAAGATTTCAGCAATCATCTTGGTGAGCACATTGTCATCTGGCTGCTCCAGTGGGGGGAGAACAGGGCCAATAGCCTGGAATTGGAGAGCAGGGAAGCCAAGCAGCCAGAATCTCCCTCTAGGGAAGGGCTGATGGACAAAGCCATTGGAAAAGGGCACAAGGAACTTACTCCCATCATGCTTGAAGGAAAGGTCTCCCTTGAAAGATCTTGTACGTCAACCAGGAAAGTGGACCACCATGCAGAGGGGTATCCATTCCTGAGGAAACTAGACATGCTGAAGGCGATTTGTAGAAACCTAGATAACAGCTATCCAAAGATCCAGATGAAGTCAAGTGCACATGACCCATGTGGCAGGAGTTTGTACAGAACACACCATCATCATATGCCAACCCATTGGCAGTGATGACCAGGAAAGACCAAGAGGAACCCATGGTGGATGAATTGGCTAGCCAACTATGGCATTACAAAGAAAGTCTCTCTTCTTCCCTATGGGCCTGTGTCTCATCCAGAAAGAAACTTTCCCAAGAGGTCCAACAGCTCCAAGAGAATATGGTTTCCTCCCCACCTGCACGAACCAATAGCTCAGCTATCAGATGTAAGCATCCCTCTGCTCAAGAAAGGTAACATAGTGGGTACATACCAGTTTCTATCCTGTGCTTTTGACTGTGTGACCATGGAGAGGCCATGAGAAAATGCGATGCAAAAATTGACCTCCACCTTACAGGCACGGATACATGAAGCACAAGGAAAAACATTGTCAAAAAGTGGTTCTTCTGAGACACTTGCTGCTCCAATTTCTAGTGGTCAACCCTCCAAACAGAGTAAAGAATACTATGAGCAGGACTCGAGGGGCACAGCTTTCACCCTGGGGGAGGGAGAGGACAATCAGGTATATTGGACTTTGAGGATTATTGGCCTGGCACATCAAACCCAAGACTTAACTGTATTGGAGGCTGAAGTGAGTCTAATGGGGGAGTGGAAAATGCAACGCACTGGGACTGGCCTGGAGGCTCTGTGTAACCTTGGTGTAGACTACTTCAGGAGCAGGTACTTCAAAGGTCCACAAGGGTATTGGTGGGCTTATGGCATAGCTGTCTTGGAGACAGAGGACAGGAAACAGTTGTCTACCTTGCCCACTCTTTCACAGGACCCTTCTGCAGTGGAGGTGCTGATGGCCAATGAGCAGCAGGTGCCAATCGCTACCACAACAGTGCACCTGAGGCAATATTGCACTAACAGAGACTCCCTGAGTCCCATCTATGAGCTGGAGAGCCACGGAGTGATCAGCAATACTCTCTCACTCTTTAATAGTCCCATATGGACAGTGCAAAATTCTAATGGTGAGTGGAAGAGAACGGTGCACTTGAAGTCCCACCACCACTGAGTGATGCTGTGCCAGGCATGCTAGAACTTCATTCAGTACGAACTGGAGTCAAAGGCAGCAAAGTGCTATGCCACAATTAATATTGCTAATGCATTTTTCTCCATCCCTTTGGTGGCAGTATGAAGGCCACACTTAGCTTTCACATGGAGGGGTGTCCTGCCCACCTGGAATCAACTGCCCCAGGGCTACTTTTGCCATGGGCTGATCCAGACTGCCCTGGAACACAGGGAAGCTCCTGAACACTTCCAACATACTGATGCCCCATCACATGGGGCAACACAGCAGAAGTATTTGAGAAAGGGAAGCAAATGTTCCATATTCCTTCTGAAAACCTCTATTGCCCTATAACAAAGTAAGGTCAAGGGACCTGCACACGAGAGCCTAATGCAGGCTGTCCAGGTTCTGTGGGACCCCTGCTTGGGGAAAGGTTGGGCATCGGTCAGTGTGTGATGAGCAATTGCACTGTTCATCACTTGCTTTATACGTATAACAATAATAAAAATAAAGTTTATTATTATTTATTAGTAGTATTGTTACTGTTATTCCTATCTCTTCATTTTCTGTCCTTTTACATTATCTTTATTTCAACCCATTGTCTTTTTAGGGGTGGGTGTGAGCTAACAGCTGTGTGGTGCTGAGGTGCCTGACAGGTTAAAGCACAACATGTTTGACAACCACAGTCTAAAAGCACAAATCACCCTTGTAAAAGTCATCCTTCCTGTGTTCAGAGAAGGGCAGTCGGTGATGAATTCTGTCTGCCTCAAACACCACACCCCAGCAAAGACCCTGCTGCCTTCAGGTGCTGTCAGCCCTGAGGCCTTGGGGACACCTCGAGGGAGCCCAACGGCACAGAGCAAGCAAGCAAAGCGGGTGCTGTGCTGCTGAGCTGGGCCGGGCTCCTGGGCCCAAGGGGAGCTCCTAGCAAGCGGGCAGCGCATCAGAGAGACAGCTCTGCCCAGGAGCAGCTCCTCTGCACAGCGCAGAAGGGCTGGGGGCTCTGACAGCAGCTGGCACGGGGAGAGGAGAGAAGGAAAGAGGGCTTGTGAGGAGCTCAACAACAGAGGGCAGCGTGTAGTAGGACACATCTGCAGGCTCTTGACACTGTGAGTCTCTGGCAGCAGAGCAATGCAGGTGGGGTTGCCAGAGGGGTCTTCTACAGCTGGCACATTCGATGGCTGATAATATCTGTCGGGATGGGTCTCTCTGTTTCTGAAGTGTTTTAGAGAATGGCATTATGAGGAAGCATTTCAAGAGGAAGATTGACTCTTGGTTTATCTGAAGGGTAAGGCTTTTTCTTCAGTCTGTGTTTTGAGATTCCTGCCATGGAGGGGAGGCAGATTTCATAGTAATGGATTATTGGGGTTGTACAGCAGACTGAGGCTCCTGGAGCATTGCATTGAAAAATCAAAGTGCCAGTTATTAATTTTGTGAAGTCCCTTCCCACACCTCATCCCACAGACTGCACTAACATCATCATTGTGGTCCTCTCAGGTTTTATCCTAGCTGACCTTAGGAGCTGCAAACCCTCTGTGATACCCAGTGCCCTGTCTTTGAGAGGTGTCTGCAGGCCAAAGCAGAGCACACAGCATTTGCAATGAGCAGGAGCTGCCTCCTCTGCAGGCAGAGCTGCAGCACAGGAGGGTCTGCTGAGTGTCCGTCTGTCCCTCCCTGGCCTTGCCTCCCCTGGCAGCAGCACGCTGGTTTTCCTCCTGGCTTCTCCACCTGGCCGTGCTACTGCTGTTCTTGTTTCCAGGCATTAAAAGGAGCTTGGAGACAGGTCAAGGGAGGTGACCCTCCCCGTCTACTCTGCCTTGGTCAGGCCTCACCTGGAGTGCTGTGTCCAGTTCTGGTCTGCCCGGTGCAAGAAAGACAGGGATCTCCTGGAAAGAGTCCAACGGAAGGCCACAAAGATGATACGGGGCCTGGAGCATCTTCACTATGAGGAAAGGCTGAAACCTGGGTCTGTTCAGCCTTGAGAAGAGAAGACTGAGAGGGGATCTTATCAATGTTTACAAATATCTTAGTGTGGGAGACAGAGGGATTTGGCCAACCTTTTTTCAGTGGTTTGTGGGGACAGAACATGGAGCAAATAGCCAAAACATGGAGCACAGGAAGTTCCGCACCAACATGCGAAAGAACTTCTTCATGGTGAGGGTGATGGAGCTCTGCAACAGGCTGCCCAGGGAGGTTGTGGAGTCTCCTTCTCTGGAGATATTCAAGGCCTGTCTGGATGCCTACCTGGGCAGCCTGCTCTAAGGAACCTGCTTTGGCAGGGGGGTTGGACCAGATGATCTCTTGAGGTCCCTTCCAACCCCTGCAATTCTGTGATTCTGGCTGGGGATGGGGTTTCACATGCACATGAAGTGAACCCTTGGTGTGCTTGGGGAATGGCAAATACAGGGACAGGGTGAGGTGTCTGGAGATGTGCACTCTGAGTCTGGATTCAGCAGTGTCCTGCTTCTTTTCAGGTGAACATGTGAGCATAATTATCCTACAGCTCATACACATGCCAGCAGAAGAGACCAGCCTCTATAGACAGATCGGCTGTCCCCTCTGAAAGTACAACCTGAACTAAAGGGACAGTACCTTTGCCTCTGAAGATTCACAGGATTTCACTTGGAATGCAACAGAAGTGCCCAGGATTTATGCCTTATAGACAGTCCTCAGGTGTGGTGGGGCAGCTAGAACATAATATAGAAAATATAAATCCACCTATGTTCTTCATCTCTTGCTGTAGGTCAGGACTGACTCCTGCATTGTCCAGAGCAGAGTTGCCTGCTCCCATGGAGGCCCTAAGGCAGCATCACTAATATGGCATGAAAAAGACCCGCCAAAGGTCTACGAATATTTGCAGAGGGAGGCTTAAAAGAGAAATGGAAATTATTCCTCTCACATAACTCTGTGGTAAATAGTCTTCCTCTGTCTTGAGCAGGACTCCGTGGCAGAACCTGTAAATGTCCAACAGCAGCTCTGTGAGTGAGTTCCTCCTGCTGCCATTTGCAGCCATGCGGGAGCAGAAGCTCCTGCACTTCGCGCTTTTCCTGGGCATCTACCTGGCTGCCCTCCTGGGCAACGGACTCATCCTCACCGCTGTAGCCTGCGACCACCGCCTCCACACCCCCATGTACTTCTTCCTCCTCAACCTCGTCCGCCTCGACCTGGGCTGCATCTCTACCACTCTGCCCAAAGCCGTGGCCAATTCCCTCTGGGACACCAGGGCCATCTCCTATCAAGGCTGTGTTGCACAAGTCCCTTTCATAGTCTTCTTTTTTGATGCAGAGTATTCCCTTCTCACTGTCATGGCCTACGACCGCTACGTTGCCATCTGCAAGCCCCTGCATTATGGGAGCCTCCTGGGCAGCAGAGCTTGTGCCCAGATGGCAGCAGCTGCCTGGGGCAGTGGCTTTCTCAATGCTGTCCTGCACATGGCCAACACATTTTCCCTGCCCCTCTGCCACGGCAATGCTGTGGACCAGTTCTTCTGTGAAACCCCCCAGATCCTCAAGCTCTCCTGCTCAGATGCCTACCTCAGGGAAGTTGGGGCACTTGTCTTTAGTGTTTCTTTAGTTTTTGGTTGTTTTGTTTACATTGTGGTGTCCTATATGCTGATCTTTAGAGCGGTGATGAGGATGCCCTCTGAGCATGGCCAGCACAAAGCCTTTTCCACATGCCTCCCTCACCTGGCTGTGGTCTCCCTGTTTCTTAGCACTGGCATATTTGCCTACCTGAAGCCTCCCTCCATTTCTTCCCCATCCCTGGATCTGGTGGTGGCTGTTCTATACTCAGTGTTGCCTCCAGCAGTGAACCCCCTCATTTACAGCATGAGGAACAAGGAGATCAAGCATGCAGTAAGGAAACTATTTGAATACATCTTTCTTCAGCAGAAATAATGTGCATATAATACTAACAGGACACACAGGATTTCTGAAAAAAAGACTCCATGCAAATTCTAGAAAGTAATTTTCTTTATTATTATTTCCTCTAACTTGTGGCTTTGATTTAATGTTATTCTAAGTCTCTTAATTTTTATTTTATTATTATTATTATTATTATTATTATTATTATTATTATTATTATTATTATTATTATTATTATTATTATTATTATTATTATTATTATTAAGTCAATAATTTCAAATACCTTTACAATCAATATTCATGTTTAAATAAAGACAATAAAGAAACTGGGAGAAATTCATTGGTCTCAACTGCAATCTCTTCCCATCACCAGTGCCTCCAGCTGTGAACCCCCTCATCTACAGCATGAGGAACCTGGAACTAAGGGATGCAGTGAGGACGCCATTTCAATACATGTTCTTCAGCTTCTTCACCTATAACAATTATCCTATAATCAGAAACACCTATTTTTCTCAGATTTTTTTTTCTTAGTTTACATTTGTCTGTGTTATTATTTTCACTAACTATTGTTTCTGATATAAATAATATTATTCTTAGCCTTCTACTTGTTAAAGATTTACCTATAGAACCAGGCTTCCTGTGTAGATAAAGACAATAAAGAATCCAGCAGAAATTCATTGGTCTCAGCTGCCATGTCTTCCCATCTCCTCTGGAGCTGGGGGAGCAAACCCCGGCACGCAGGAGGGGCTCAGGGACAAGAGCCCAGCTGACACATGAACGAGCAGCCCTGGTGGCCCTCGGGGCTGCCCCTCACTGCCCGCTGGGTTCTGCCTCTCTGCTGCCTTCGGGTCGGGGCTGCTGCTTCCCTGGAGCCATGGCCAGCAGCAGGATGTGGCCTTTTCACTGCTGTTTTCTTTTGGCTTCCACATTGGTCTCTTGTGTTTCTTGTATTTGGGTTAGACTTTATATCTCATGTAATTTGATGCCAGTCCTGTTGTCTCTGCATTGGCATCCATGTCCCAGCAGGCAGCAGCAGGCACTGTGCAGTCCTCTGTCACAGCTGGCCTCCCTGCTAGCACCAAACAAAAACCAAACAGTAACAAAAGGGGCTGTTCAGGGCAAACCAAGAAGCCTGGATGCCTCTTCCAATGCTACTGTCTGGAATAGAGAGAAGGGGTTCCTCCTTGCTCTTCTGTTTTCTGGGCCTCTTCATGGAGTAAAGAACACAGGCTGAAAATCCCAGGGTGATCTGTGAGGGATCAAGGGCTGCACCAAGAGCTCTCTTTATGGTGGCACTTGCCAAAGTAGACAACTGGATTCATCTGCATGGGACTACACCCCCTGTAGCGGGGCTGATGGCCGATGCAGGCCTGGAGAGGAATCTGGAGCTGCCAGGAGAAGTCAGAAGATCTGCAGGAACAAGGTGTTCAGTGGGCAGTGATTAGAACCTCATAAAATGAGTGATCATCCAAAAAAGGTTTTGGTAAAGGAAAAGGCGAATTTGAGGAGACAATGGGCTAAAGCAGGGCTCTGCAATGCCAGAAGTGGTGGTGAAGAGTCATCAGGCAAAGGCCCATAAGACTGCAGAGTAACTGAGGATAAGCATTTTGAAGTGCTGTGGGCAAGGTCTGGTGCAGCACTTGCCTGCCCTTTGTGCCCTTAGAGACACCCGATTGTCCTGCCCAGCACTGTCCTATGCTGCTGAGCCATCAGGGCAGATGGAGAGGGGCTCAGCAGCAGAGATCCCCATGGAGTTGGGTCTGCTGCCCCCCCAAGCAGCATTCCCGGGGGTCCCAGGGCACCACAGTCCCTGGCTCTGCACAGCAGCACTGCCAGCTCTACCTCAGGATCTCCTGTCACAGCAGGAGGAATGTGACTGTGGCAGGGACTGTGAGGTCACTTCTGCCTCTGCAGTGGATAGGGCAGCAGCAGGAACGTGTCATGGAAAGGGACTGTGAGGTCACTTCTGTCTGAAGCTGACAGGTCAGCCTTGCCTTCTCCCTGGGATCTGTACTTTTGGGCTGACATCTGCCAGTGGCCCTGGAAGGCAAGCAGAAGGCACCTGGCTGGCATGCTGACTGGGGGATCCCCTCTTCCTCCATACCCAGGAGGACCCAGACAGAAAGAAGGCCCCAAGATGGGTTGTCCTGTCCCTTCTGCTTGAGTCCATGACTGGAGAGCAGGAGGCACAAAGCTTGGCTGTGTGTAGCCAAGAAACTGCAAGGCCAGCAGCAGGCCCATGGCTTGGAAGATGCTGCTGAGGTGACATGTGCCTGGTTGGCTGCCAGGCTGCAAGGAGCCTGATGGGTTGGGATGCCTTTTAGGAATGGTTCCATCCTGACGGAGCTTCCATTAGTAGTAGGAAAGAGCAGGAGAGAAAGACTTCCAGGGAGTGTACCTTGGAAGTTATGCATTGGCCATGAGGAAGAAGAAATGTCCCTCAAAGGGCTGAGCCATGGTGTCAGAGGTGACCCTCTGATCAGACCATGGCTTTGTGTTTCAGGGAACAGCTGGTGAGGGTTGACGATACATGGGTGAAATCAAGGGATGAGAGCAAGGTGGTGAACTGAGAAGGGGGTTCTGCAGACTCCAGGAAATAGGGCAAAGTGTGGGACAGCATAGGACAGCCTGCAGAGAAGGCAGAAGGTGTTGGCGCGTTTCTCCATTAAAATGAAGAAACTCCTAACATCTCTTCCATAGTTTTCTTCTAACCTTCACGCCTTGTGCAGCTAATTGCAGAACTTGCATGGTGTATTTAAAAAGGAAGATTTCCAAAAGCACCTAATACAATTTTTTTCTGTTTTTAAAGGCTGAATTTTGCTGCATTTCAGTTTTGAGCATCATTCTTCTATTGCTGTTCATCCAGGGTGACTTCTTTGGAGACCTCTATCAGGAGGAAAAGCAAAGTCTGGAGGTCTGACACCTCCACTGCCAGCAGTGGTCTTTGTCCCTGTAACTGTAGCCCAGCCCAGCACATGAAACCCTTTCTAAGAAAAGTCAGGTGTTCTTTGGGAACAAAATAAATAATAAAATATATTAAAATAAATAAAAATAAAATAAAATAAAATAAAATAAAATAAAATAAAATAAAATAAAATAAAATAAAATAAAATAAAATAAAATAAAATAAAATAAAATAAAATAATTGAAATAACCATTGGAATCTGAGAAATTCTGCTTGAATATTAGTAAACACCTGGACATCCATGGTCTCTCATGGGTCTTCTGTGGAAAACTCTGGAAGAAAAGTAAAGAAAATATTTCTTCAAGTGGCTGTAGTTGTACCCACGAGCTAGGCCTCTTTTGGGAAATTGTCCCCTTCCAGTCACAGAAACATAAACTGAGTAATGTGAAAAGACCTGCCCAGTCAATAGAGTAGGGCAAAGTCATGCTTCCTGTGCTATAGATGCAAAAGGCAAAAAGAATTGCATTTTGCCTTACACTGCTCAAGGATGTGTAACCCAGGTCATGCAACTTTGCCTCAGTGCTGACAAGTCCATCACTAAACCATGCTACTAAGTTCTACAACTACACCTTGGCTCTCCAGTCAATGAACCAGCTCATGGATGGCAATCAGGGAGTCCCGGTTAGCATGGTAAGGAGGAGCTGGAGGTTAGCATGACAGGAGGAGCTGGAAGCCATCGTGCGGCAGGCAGGCTACGACTTGGTTGCCATCACGGAGACGTGGTGGGACCAGTCTCATGACTGGAGTGCTGCAATGACTGGCTATAAGCTCTTCAGAAGGGACAGGCAGCACAGAAGGGGTGGTAGTGTGGCTCTCTATATTAGAGAGTCTTTCGATGTTGTAGAACTCGAGGCTGGGAACTACAAGGTCGAGTCCCTTTGGGTTAGGATCGGCAGGGACAACAAGGCTAGCATCCTGGTCGGGGTCTGTTATAGATCGCCAAACCAGGATGAGGAGACGGATGAGGAATTCTACAGGCAGCTGACAGAAGTTGCAAAATCTTCAGCTCTTGTTCTCATGGGGGACTTCAACTTCCCTGACATATCCTGAAAGCACAACACAGCCCAGAGAAAGCAATCTAGGAGGTTTCTGGAGAGCGTGGAAGATAGCTTCCTGACGCAGCTGGTTAGTGAACCTACCAGGGGTGGTGCCCCGCTAGACCTTCTCTTCACAAACAGAGAAGGACTGGTGGAGGATGTGATTGTCGGGAGCTGTCTTGGGCAGAGTGACCACGAAATGGTGGAGTTCTCTATTCTTGGCAAGGCCAGGAAGGGGACCAGTAAAACCACTGTATTGGACTTCCGGAGGGCTGACTTTGTGCTGCTGAGGACACTGGTTGGTGGAGTCCCTTGGGAGGCGGTTCTGAAGGGCAGAGGAGTCCAGGAAGGCTGGGCGCTCTTCAAGAGGGAAATCTTAATGGCGCAGGAACGGTCTGTCCCCACGTGCCCAAAGACGAGCTGGCGGGGAAGAAGACCAGCCTGGCTGAACAGAGAATTGTGGCTTGAGCTTAGGAGAAAAAAGAGGGTTTATAATCTTTGGAAAAGTGGGCAGGCCACTAGGGAGGACTATAAGGATGTTGCGAGGCTGTGCAGGGACAAAATTAGAAAGGCCAAAGCTCATCTGGAGCTCAATCTGGCTACTGCCGTTAAAGATAACAAAAAATGTTTTTATAAATACATCAACACAAAAAGGAGGACTAAGGAGAATCTCCATCCTTTACTGGATGCGGGGGAAAACTTAGTGACAAGAGATAAGGAAAAGGCGGAGGTGCTCAATGCCTTCTTCGCCTCAGTCTTTAGCGGCAATACCGGTTGTTCTCTGGATACCCAGTACCCTGATCTGGTGGAAGGGGATGGGGAGCAGGATGTGGCCCTCACTATCCATGAAGAACTGGTTGGTGACCTGCTACGGCACTTGGATGTGCACAAGTCGATGGAACCGGATGGGATCCAGCCAAGGGTACTGAAAGAACTGGCAGAGGAGCTGGCCAAGCCACTTACCATCATTTATCAATAGTCCTGGCTATCAGGGGAGGTCCCAATCGACTGGCGGCTAGCAAACGTGACGCCCATCTACAAGAAGGGCCGGAGGACAGACCCGGGAAACTACAGGCCTGTCAGTTTGACCTCAGTGCCAGGAAAGCTCATGGGGAAGATTCTCTTGAGAGTCATCACGCAGCACTTGCATGGCAAGCAGGCCCAGTCAGCATGGGTTTATGAAAGGCAGGTCCTGCTTGACGAACCTGATCTCCTTCTATGACAAAGTGATGCGCTGGGTGGACAAGGGCAAGGCTGTGGATGTGGTCTACCTTGACTTCAGCAAGGCTTTTGACACCATTTCCCACAGCACTCTCCTCAAGAAACTGGCTGCTCTTGGCTTGGACTGGCACACACTTCGTTGGGTTAGAAACTGGCTGGATAGCCAGGCCCAAAGAGTCGTGGTAAATGGAGTCAAGTCCAGTTGGAGGCCAGTCACTAGTGGCGTCCCCCAGGGCTCGGTGCTGGGGCCGGTGCTCTTTAATATCTTCATCAATGATCTGGATGAGGGCATTGAGTGCACCCTCAGTAAGTTTGCAGATGACACCAAGCTAGGTGCGTGTGTCGATCTGCTCGAGGGTAGGAAGGCTCTGCAGGAGGATCTGGATAGGCTGCACCGATGGGCTGAGGTCAACTGCATGAAGTTCAACAAGGCCAGGTGCTGGGTCCTCCACCTGGGAAACAATAACCCCAAGCAGAGCTACAGGCTGGGAGAGGAGTGGTTGGAGAGCTGCCTGGCGGAGAAGGACCTGGGAGTGATGGTTGATAGTCGGCTGAATATGAGCCAGAGGTGTGCTCAGGTGGCCAAGAAGGCCAATGGCATCCTGGCTTGTATCAGGAACAGTGTGACCAGCAGGGCTAGGGAGGTGATCGTCCCCCTGTACTCGGCTCTGGTGAGGCCGCACCTCGAGTACTGTGTTCAGTTTTGGGCCCCTCACTACAAGAAGGACGTTGAGGTGCTTGGGAGAGTCCAGAGAAGGGTGACGAAGCTGGTGAGGGGCCTGGAGAACAAGTCCTGTGAGGAGCGGCTGAGGAAGCTGGGCTTGTTCAGCCTGGAGAAAAGGAGGCTCAGGGATGACCTTATTGCTCTCTACAGATACCTTAAAGGAGGCTGTAGAGAGGTGGGGATTGGTCTGTTCTCCCACGTGCCTGGTGACAGGACGAGGGGGAATGGGCTTAAGTTGCGCCAGGGGAGTTTTAGGTTGGATCTTAGGAAGAACTTCTTTACCGAAAGGGTTGTGAGGCATTGGAACAGGCTGCCCAGGGAAGTGGTGGAGTCACCATCCCTGGAGGTCTTTAAAAGACGTTTAGATGTAGAGCTTAGGGTTATGGTTTAGTGGGGACTGTTAGTGTTAGGTCAGAGGTTGGACTCGATGATCTTGAGGTCTCTTCCAACCTAGAAATTCTGTGATTCTGTGATTCTGTGATATGATGCTGTCTCAGGTGTGCCGCCATGGTAGCCATTGACACCTGCTGTTCTTCAACCCTCAGCAAACCCACAACTGAAGGATTCTGTGGAAGGCCAAGCAAGGTAGACAACTGTTTACTGTCCCCAGTCTCCAAGGCAGTGATGCCAAAGCCCCACCAGTGGTGCCCTCTGGAACTTTGAAGTACCCTCTTGTAATAAATGACTAAGTCCCAAATAGAATTACAATCAAAGTTTACAAATTTTTAAGCAAATAGAGGTAAGCAAACAGCACTGGGTGCGCCAGGAGTCTCTGCTCCACCAAGATGCACACCAGTTACATCAAGCAGCTGGTTTTTATGCTCCTAGGCTAATACATATTCATTACTACTTCTAGTAAAGGCAGGGTTACTATAATTAGTTCCCAGAATCCGAACCCTCCCACTGGCACATGAGTATCAGTCTCCATTGGTCCCTCTGGGGGGTCTCTCATGCTGAAGGCTCATAGTCTTCCTCCCAGGCTTTTTTCTTTTCCTTCCCCTTTGTCCATCTTGGCCGGATGTCAGAGACTTGTGCAGAGTCCCATGCAAGCTTTCTCTTTCAGTTGTCCTTCAGCTTTCCCCTTCTCCTTAATCTCTTGGCCAGATACAGAGACTAGTGTAGTGTCCCATACAATAGTCAAAATAGTTAGCAGTTATTCTGAACCCCCCCCCCCCCCCAGATATCAGAAACTCAAGGTTTACCCTTCAAGCCCTCTATTGACACGAATTGCTGAAACATTCCTTACACTCTCCTGAAGCAGTCTATTCCGAGGATGAGCATAGCCTCCAGGCCAGTCCCAATGGGGTGTTTTTGCCATTCCTCCCCAGTTAGACTCACTTCAGCCTCCAAGACAGTTAACTCTTGGGATCCCCCTGTCACTCCAGAAATATAGGTGGGTTCTACCTCTTTAAGTCTTGATGGCGTTAGGGTACACTGTGCACCGGTGTCCAGTAGAGCCTGATACATTTGTGGGTTTGATGTGCCAGGCCATTAAATGTACACAGTCCAGTAAACCCAATTGTCCCTTTCCTCCCTGCATCCCCCTGGCTGGAAGCAAGACCCCTCTAGTCCTGCTCATAGTATTCATTACTGTGTCTGGTAGACGGCCCACTGGAAACATGTCCCACTATGGCACTGTCACCCCATGTGGCAGGGGAGAAGGCGATGACAGCCAAGGGGCACATCTGGGTGTGGAAGGTGGGGCCCAGCAGAGACAAGGAGTCAAGACAGTGGTGTGGGCAACACCAGGAGAAGCAGCCCAAGGGGTGGTGCTGCTGGTGAGGACAAATTTGTGCCAGCAGCCTGAGTGGGCAGCAACTGTGCGCTGGTGAGGGGAGGCCAGGAAGCGCATGCCAAGAGCGCTCCTGCCAGCAGAGACAAGGCCGGGGCCGGGGCTGAGGCCAAGGGGAGAGGCAGGTCCAGGGCAGGGGGCTGCAAGGGCCATGCTGAGCTCCCTGCCCCAGAAGCAACCGCACTGGCCCTCAGCAGATATGCTGGCTGGCACGCACGGGGAGGTGCTGGCGTGCATCAGAGAGCAGCAAGGAGGGCGCTGGAGAGGGCCGGGGCAAGGCGGGCAGCAGATCCCCATGCAGGGGCTGGCTGGCCCTGGATGCTCCATGAGTGCGTTGCAGGTCCTGGCAGGCTGCGGTGAGGGGGCAAATGCCCTGGGCCCCCTTTCTGCTTTGACCAGGCCAGCAAGGGCCCAGAGCAGCTTCCTCTCCCCTGCCCCTCCAGCTCTGGGCTCCCTTCACGCAGTCCTGGCTCTGCAGCACCAAGCCCTGCTGGGAGCCCTCCCCTGCATGCTGCCACCACTCCCTGACGCTGCTGTTGCCCTTTGCCGGCCAATGCCCAGCCCAGCCCAGCAGCCCAGGCTGGGCTGGCCCCAGGGCAGTGCCCACTGCAGGCTGCTGCAGGGCTCTGGGCATGGCCACCACAGCCCCAGCCCCTCGCAAGGCACCTCAGCTGCTGGGACAAAAGCGGCTCTGGGCCTCCCCAGCAGTCCCCAGGCTGGGGCCAGCCATGGCTCAGGCGATGGAGGTCCATGAAGCTGCAGGAGCCCTGGTCTCTTGCCTGGGAGATCCCTAGCACAGAGTATCTGTGTCCCACAGGGCCAGCACAAGAGGCCTGGCCCAGGCACAGAGCAGCTCCAGATTCCAGTCCGTGAAGCTCTAGATTGCCCCACTGAGTAGTGATGGGCAGCCCCAATAGCCAGCTGAGCTATTCCTAAATGTGACAGCAGTGCTTTTGGCCTTGAGCCCCTTCTCCATTGGGAGAATGAGATGGGATCTGAGAGCTGTGAATATCTAATGGCTTCTTTATTGTCTTTATCTACACTGGAAGATTGGTTCTTGAAGTACCGTAGATGACTAGGTCAAAATAAAAATCAATATGTAGGAGGATAAGAAGAAATTCCCTTAAATTAAAATAATACTATCACACGTTAAAAAATAAAAATTAAAAAATTAAAAAAAAATCAGAAAATATTTTGTGAGATATTTGCTCAGTATTTTTAGGCTGGTGAGCATATTAATGATGCTTAAGAAGTATGTATGAAAGTAATTTCCTGAGAGCATTTTTCAGTTCCTGGTTCCTCATGCTGTAGATTATAGGATTCACTGCTGGAGGCATCACTACGTACAAAAATGCCACCGCCAGGTCTAGGGATGGGGAAGAGACGGAAGGAGGCTTCAGGTAGGCAAACAAACCAGTGCTGACAGTCATAGAGACAACAGCCAGGTGAGGGAGGCACGTGGAAAAGGCTTTGTGCTGGCCATGCTCAGAGGGCATCCTCATCACCGCTCTAAAGATCAGCATATAGGACACCACAATGTAAACAAAACAACCAAAAACTAAAGAAACACTAAAGACAAGTGCCCCAACTTCCCTGAGGTAGGCATCTGAGCAGGAGAGCTTGAGGATCTGGGGGATTTCACAGAAGAACTGGTCCACAGCATTGCCTTGGCAGAGGGGCAGGGAAAATGTGTTGGCCATGTGCAGGACAGCATTGAGAAAGCCACTGCCCCAGGCAGCTGCTGCCATCTGGGCACAAGCTCTGCTGCCCAGGAGGCTCCCATAATGCAGGGGCTTGCAGATGGCAACGTAGCGGTCGTAGGCCATGACAGTGAGAAGGGAATACTCTGCATCAAAACAGAAGACTATGAAAAGGACTTGTGCAGCACAGCCTTGATAGGAGATGGCCCTGGTGTCCCAGAGGGCATTGGCTGTTGCTTTGGGGACAGTGGTGGAGATGCAGCCCAGGTCGAGGCGGACGAGGTTGAGGAGGAAGAAGTACATGGGGGTGTGGAGGCGGTGGTCGCAGGCTACAGCGGTGAGGATGAGTCCGTTGCCCAGGAAGGCAGCCATGTAGATGTCCAAGAAGAGCGCGAAGTGCAGGAGCTGCAGCTCCAGCTTGTCTGCGAATGCCAGCAGGAGGAACTCACTCACGGTGCTGACGTTGGGCATTTGCTGACATTAAACACAGCTGTCTGTTGAAGAGGATAAGGCAGAACAAGTTAGTACACACTTCTCTGAGGGAGACTTATTACAAGCCTTAGAGCACCCCCAGCCCGAGCATTTGTTTGCAGGAGAACCTTTCTGCAGCTTTCTTGCTTGAGCTCCAGCTGGTGCTGGATGACAGTGGCACTTGGAGCAGAGGCTGCTGTGGGCTCCAGAGGAGTCCTTCCTGCTGTGCTGCAGAATGGAAGCAGGAAGATGGGAGAAACTCAAGTGCCGTCCACTTGTCACATCCATGAGCTTTTCAGTGTTGTTGTCAACAACCCAATGCAGAGCAGAGCTGCAGGTATTTTATTTTATTTTTTTTTGCCCCCCCCCCCTTTTTTTTTTTTAATTTAGCTTTCAATAACACTTCTAATGCTTATGACAGGTGTTGGATGCTTGAACTCCCTTACATTACCTGTGCACTCCCAGAGAAATCCTGTGGGTGCCAGGAGGCAAAGGGACCGTGCCTTGGTGAAGACTGACCAGTGCAGCTCTGTCACTTTTGTCATTCCTCTGAGCTACAGGACCATCCCACTCTGGTGTTTCCCTGAGGAAAAAAAAAAAAAAAAAAATTAGATGGCTGCTAATTGAGGAGAGCCACAGCAAGCCAGAAGGAGCTTGAGAGCTTCTCCTCGTCTGAGCTCTGCCTGCTCTGCTGGCCATGCCTGCCCCACAGCCCATGGGATGCAGGGGGAGAGGAAGCCAGGGAGGGACTGCTCAAGGAGAAGGCATCTGCACTGCAGGGCATGGCCACGAGGTGCCCGAATCCCCCCTTCCACAGCATTTCTAGCAACAGCTCCTTCTGGCCGCCTGCCCCTCTCTCTGCTGCCTGCAGCTGTTCCTGCCGGGAGCTTCTGATCTGCGACCACCTCTTCTTTCCCCCTGCCCATGCTCACAGACCCCATCCCATGCGGCTGTGCTCAGCGCTGCCCTGCAGCACCCTGCCACCAACAGGACCCTGCCAAGGGGCACCTCCATGGCTGCAGGAGCTACGGGGTAGCTGACAGAGAGCCTGGCATGGGCAGCCACGGCAGGGTGTTCTGGTCTGACTGGGGGCACCTGGCTTAGGGCACTCCAAGAGGCTTCTGCCAGACGTCCTCACCTCTCACTGCAATCCAGCAGCAGTCTCAAAGCCTACTGCATTGCCCACTGCCCTCCCAGAAACAAGACCCAGGAGGAGACCCTTCCAGGACCTGCAGCTGCATGGCCTTGCAGCCAGACACTTACCTCGTCAAGGGCTGTGCAGATTTCTCCTGCGGTCAGCGCTCAGCATCCTCCCTCTCCCAACTGCCTCCAAGCCCTCTCTCCTTCTCTCCTCTCCTCTTGCCAGCTGTGGTCAGAGCTCCCAGCCCTGCTGCACTTTGCAGAGGAGCTGCTCTTGGGCAGAGCTGTCTCTCTGCACCAGGGCCTCTTGCCAGGAGCTCTCTCTGTCCCAGGAGCCCGGCCCAGCTCAGCAACCCAAGGCATTGTAATTACTCCTCTGGGGGCTTTGATGATGAGCCCACAGACCTCAAGTACTAAGAGACAATTGAAGACATCTCTTCAGAAGTCCATGTCAGATGTATATTTCCTGGAGTGTCCCCCTGATGGCCAGCACTGACACAGCTCCCCCTTGGAGCTCGTTAGAGTAGAACATTGGAGGCAGTGAGGACAAGGAGACAAAGACAGTGTGAAGGTGACACTGAGGTGTAGACAAAGTGGATGCATTTCACCAAGCACAAGGGCCAAACCTTGACACCCTGCCTCTGGGAGAGAGAACCTTTCCCTTTACACCTTGCTCAGGGCTCTTCCTGGGGCAGTAGGAGATGGGGATGTGCATTGCCAAGTTCAGGAGAATGGTACAACCCCTTCCAGGTTCATGGGTAGGGGCAAGGAGGCAATGAGGCCCTGGTGCTCTCTCCTCGTAGGTCTCACTGGCAGAGACAACAGCCATAGCCATAGACACAAAGACCTTGGTCCTGTTGGGACTTTCAGCCTTTCCATAGCCCTAGCTCCTCTCCAAATCAGGATATTGTAGGGACTCCCGTGTACCTCTTTACCGGCTAGCTGTAGACACTTGTCCATGTGGTGTCACACTGGATGTGAGCTGAGTCTGACAATCCAGATCTTCTTGGTGGCTATGCTCCTCATAAGGCAGCTCTGTAGGAAGCTGGCCTGGTTCCTGGTGAGCAGGCACTACTGCTCGTATGGCATCCCTCGTGGTGCCCTGGGCACTGCTCACTCAGCACAGTCCCAGTCTGCCCTGATGTGTGGGGTTCCTCTTCCTCCAGTGCAGGACTGGGCTCTTCTCCTTCTCAATGTCAAGAAGTTTGTATAGGGAAAATCCTGCAGTTCTCAAGGTTCCTCTGGACAGATGCCACATTCTGTCAGCTGTTAATATCTGCAGGGAGATGTCTCATTCTAATTGTGCTCTCACAAGATAACAGTATCAGCAGTTGTAGGAGAGTGTGAACAGTAGAGGAGTAACTAGTTGAATGGAGCTGCAGAACAGGCTCACAGAAGGGTAGAGGATGGAAGGTTGCCCAGTTCCACTTTTTCTGTGCTTCTCATGTATGCTGTCATTTTCTCTGAAGCCCTATCATTTTCTCTGGAGTCCTAAATGTTGTTAGGCTGGGCAAAGAAAAAAAATTAGAATGGCCAAAACCCAGCTGGAGCTCAATATGTCTATTACCGTTAAAGACAATAAAAATGGTTTTTGTTTGTTTGTTCATTTGAATTAAAAGAGATGATGAAAAGGCTGAGGTACTCAGTGCATTCTTTACCTCAGTGTTTTGCAGCAAGACCAGTTGTTACCCTGATACTCTGCCCCTGAGCTGGTAGATAAGGACCTCGAACAGAATGAAGCTCTCATAATCCATGAGGAAATGGTTAGAGAACTGCTACTCCACCCAGATATGCAGACGTATAGGGGGCTAGATGGGATCCACCCATTGGTACTGAGGGAGCTGGCTGAAGTACTCACCAAGCCATTTTCCATCATTTTTCAGCAGTCCTGGCTATCAGGGGAGGTCCCTGTCAACTGTCAACTAGCAAATATGATGGATATCTACAAGAAGAGACAGAAGGATGATCCGAGACCTACAGGCCTGTCAGTCTGACCTCTGAGCCAGGGAAACTCATGGAGCAGATTATCTTGAGTACCATCACACAACAGGACAACCAGCTAATCAGGCCCTTTGATAAGCCCAGTTGAGTTTATCAAAGCAGGACCTGCTTGACAAATCAGATCTAAATCTATGAGAAGGTGATGTGCTCAGTGGACAAGGGAAAGGCTGTGGATGTGGTCTACCTAAACTTCAATAAGGCTTTTGAAACCATTTCCCACAGCATTCTTCCAGAGGATCTGGCTGCTTAAGGCCTGGAAAGAATTACGTTTCATTGGGTTAAAAACTGGCTGTGTGGCTGGGTCCAAAGATTTGTGGTGAATGGATATAAATGTACCTGCAGGTGAGAGCAAGGCCGGTTTACAGACTTGTGCCAGGTCTATAAACCAAAGCTAAACCAAGGAAAGCATGGCCTGATAAAACAAAAGAAAGCAAGGCCAGGGAAGGCAAAGCACAGGAAGGCAAAGCAGAGCAAAGGAAAGTAGTACCAGGAAATGCAAAGCAGTGCTGGGAAAGAGAAAGAAAAAAATATTAATGAAAACAAAAAAAATAAAAACAAACAAACAATCAAAAAATAAATAAAACCACAACAAAGCGAAAAAGTTCAAGGTAAGGCAAATCAGAGCAGGGTTAAGAGAAGCTAAGCAGAGCAGAGAAGGAAAAGCAAAGCAATGCCTGGAATACAAAGCAAAGCAAAGCAAAAGAAAGCATGGCCAGGCAAGGCAAAGCAGATCAAAAGAAAGTAGCAAAAGGAAAAGCAAAGCAGTGCCAGGAATACAAAGTAAAGCAAAACAAAGGTAAGCATGGCCGGAAACTGGAAGTGAGAGCAGGAGCAGGTGAGGCAAAAGAGAGCAAGGCAAAGGTAAAAAAAGGCAAGCATGGCCCAATAAAGCAATACAAAGCACGGCCAAGGAAGGCAAAGCTGAGCAAAGGAAAGTAGCAAAAGGAAAAGCAAAGCATAACCAGGGAAGACAAAGCAAACAAAGGAAAGCAAGGCAGTTTGAGGCAAGGCAAAGCACAGCACGGGTAGGAAAAGCAGAGCAGTGCCAGGTCTGTAAACCAAAGGTAAACCAAGGAAAACATGGCCAGGGAAGGCAAAGCAGAGCAAGGAAAAGCAGAGCAAAGGAACATAGCACAAGGAAAAGAAAAGCATTTTCAGGAAAGCAAAAGCAAAGCAATCAGAGGCAAAGCTGGGCCAAGAACAGCAGAGGAAAGGAGGTATGGAAAAGCAAAACTGTGCCAGCAAGAGCAAAGCAAAGCGGAGCAAGGCAAAACAAAGAGAAGCAAAGCGAATGTAGCGAGCTGGCGGCCAGCCCTCCTTTGGGTTCCAAGTGCCTGTTGCGGGGAGACCGGAGGGCCCTCATGTTGTGTGCAGGTGGCAGCCAGACTTGGGCAGTGGCTGTACCCTGATCGCCCTCTCCCCAGCCTCCTTCACATCTCCTGGTCCACCGTGACGTTGGGCAAGAACCATGTCTTGCTTTATCTGTTTATTTCTTTATTGTTGCCTTTCTTCCAGCGTAGTTGTGGGAATCATGTTGTTACTCCCAGAAAAGACCGTGCTGGGTGTGCAGGCCTGCTGCCCCCTCGTGCCAGTTCCGAGGGAACGGTCGCTGGGCTGCGGGGAGGCCAAGTTCTGTGTCTGACGGTTTATGCGTTCGTAATGATAGCGATCGACTCGGCATCAAAAGCCGCGGGACGGTCTCCGAGAGAAGCCTAGCACGGCACAGGAGAGCAGAGCAATGCGGTTGAAAGCCGAGCAAGGCAAGGCAGAGCCCTGCTAGGGAAAGGACGGCGGGGTTGGTTCCCGGCCGGCAGGTGTTCCCCGCCTCGGGGCGCCGCGGGCGCCTCGTCTAAGCGCTGCGGACAGCAGCCGCCAGGTCTACCCGGGCGCGGTCGCCATGTTTGCTTAGCCGGCGGCGACCTGTAGGGGTCGCTGCAGGTCCGGCCGCGAGAACGGCGTCGGGGTCTGCCCGGCAGCGACGGGAGCGCGGGCGCGAGCGCGTTTGCGAGGGCTCCCGTCCGCGGGTCGGTCGAGCGGTTCCCGAGCGGGTCCGATGGCGCGGAAAGCGTCGGAAATTCCCGGAAAGGTGCGAAAAGTGCCGGAAGGGCCCGTTGGAAAAGCGAAGGAAGGCGGGCCGGCGCTGTCGGTTCCCGGCCGGCGGGTCTCCCCGTGTCCCCCTGAGGTTGCCAGGTCTACCGTGTGCCCCCCGTTGCCGCCACGTCTCCCCGTGTCCCCCTGAGGTTGCCAGGTCTACCGTGTGCCCCCCGTTGCCGCCACGTCTCCCCGTGTCCCCCCGAGGTTGCCAGGTCTACCGTGTGCCCCCCGTTGCCGCCACGTGTCCCCGTGTCCTCCTGCGGCCGCCAGGTGTCCCGGTGCCCTCCTGCGGCCGCCAGGTCTCCCCGCGTCCCGCCGAGGTTGCCAGGTCTACCGCATCCCCCCGTCGCCTCGTCTGCCGATCCTGCCGCGGCCGCCTGGTGTCCCCGCGTCGTCCCGCGGCCGCCTGGTCTCCCCGTAGCTTCCTGCGGCCGCCAGGTCTACCCGGGCGCGGTCGCCATGTTTGCTTAGCCGGCGGCGACCTGTAGGGGTCGCTGCAGGTCCGGCCGCGAGAACGGCGTCGGGGTCTGCCCGGCAGCGACGGGAGCGCGCGCGCGCGCGCGTTTGCGAAGGCGCACGTCCGCGGGTCGGTCGAGCGGTTCCCGAGCGGGTCCGATGGCGCGGAAAGCGTCGGAAATTCCCGGAAAGGTGCGAAAAAGCCCGAAAAGGCTGGAAAAGTGCCGGAAGGGCCCGTGGGAAAAGCGAAGGAAGGCGGGCCGGCGCCGTCGGTTCCCGGCCGGGGGGTCCCCCTGAGGTTGCCAGGTCTACCCGCGCGGAGGAAATAGCCGCCGGTCGGGCGGAGGGAACGGCGGCCAGGTCTACCGCGTGTCCGACGGGACTTGGAAGGCCGCCGTGGGGCTGGAGGTAGACTAGCAGGTCGTGCCACGGCTCGGAAGGGGTGGTAGGCGTCGCTGTTTCTCTGTGCCTCCAGTTAGGTCGAGGTAAAAGTCGGTTGCGCTCGGCTGCCTCGCCGCGGTAGGCTGGAAAAGGACGTGCGGCGCTTGTGAGGCGATGACTTTTCTGTCCGTCTATAGGAGAGAGTGAGGACTCTGCTCCGCCAGCGGTGCCGAGCGAGCGCTTGGGGCTTGGAGAGGCGGCGCGCGAGAAGGGGGCGCGCGGCGTCGGCGGTGGCGTCGGCTCGGGCGTGGGTTGTGCGGAGCGGTAGCCGCCAGCGGTTTGCCGAGCCAGCTACCCTCCCCGCCGGCGAGCGAGAAGCGGTCTCGCGCGTGCGAGTCGCCGGAGAAGCAGCAGCGAGCCGCGAGCTCAGAGCTGTGGAGAGAGGGAGCGGCCAGAAGCCGGCGGGCGGTCCGCCGGCGGCCGAAGGCGTCCGTCCGGGGGCGTCCCCGGCTGCTCGCGTGGGTCCCGGAGGCTCGGAAGGCAAAGGAGGGGGGACCCCGCGGATTGGCACGGCCGAGGCGGCGGCGCCTCCGGCTCCCGACGATGCACCTCACGTCACCCGCACGCAGGAGCCCG